>NC_080195.1:52912578-53215608 GCF_030028045.1 Hippopotamus amphibius kiboko | reverse complement strand
TGGTTTTCTCTTCGAATGTCTGATAGCATACTGGGGTTCTTCTGTCAGGTCTTTCTAGTGCCTTATGTTCTATTGGATTCAGTATTTGTGTGTCTTATACATGTATGTGCTTCTTTGACTTAGTATGTTTGACTCAACACTCTGCCATTAGTCTGGGGCTTGGAAAGTCTTCTTTAAACCTCTTTATAGCCGGGACAAGCAACCTCTGAAGTTTGGACTACCATGAGAAAACAAAGAAACACCATGCAGGCAAAGGAACAGGAAAAAAAACCCACAAGACCAAATAAATGAAGAAGAAATAGGAAAAATGCCTGAAAAAGAATTCAGAGTAATGATAGCAAACGTGATCCAAAATCTCGACAACAAAATAGAGAAAATAAAAGAAACAGTTAATAAGGACTCAGAAGAACTAAAGAACAAACAGCAATGGACAACAAAATAACTGAAATTAAAAATACTCTAGATGATATAAACAGCAGAATAACTGAGGCAGAAGAACGAATAAGTGAGTTGGAAGATAGAATGGGGGAAATAACTGCCAGAGAGCAAGAAAAAGAAAAAAGAATAAAAAGAATGGAAGAGAGTCTCAGAGACTTTGGTGATAATATTAAGTGCACCAACACTTGAATCATAGGCATCTCAGAAGAAGAAGAAAAAAAGAAAGGGTCTGAGAAAATATTAGAAGAGGTTATAGTGGAAAACTTCCCCAACATGGGAAAGGAAATAATTAACCAAGTCCAAGAAGCACAGAGAGTCCCATACAGAGAAAACCCAAGCACAAATACACCAAGGCACATATTAATCAAACTAACGACAATTAAACACAAAGAAAAAATATTAAA
Organism: Hippopotamus amphibius kiboko; assembly: GCF_030028045.1. Classification (NCBI taxonomy): domain Eukaryota; kingdom Metazoa; phylum Chordata; class Mammalia; order Artiodactyla; family Hippopotamidae; genus Hippopotamus; species Hippopotamus amphibius. Next base: position 53,214,766 of record NC_080195.1, on the reverse strand, counting down.
AGCAGCAAGAGAAAAGCAACAAACAACATATAAGGGAAAACCCATCAGGATAACAGCTGACCTTTCTACAGAAACTCTGCAGGCCAGAAGGAAAAGGCAGGATATACTGAAAGTCCTGAAAGAGAGAAACCTACAGCCAAGAATACTCTACCCAGCAAGAATCTCATTCAGATTTGAGGGAGAAATCAAAAGCTTTCCAGACAAGCAAAAGTTAGGAGAATTCAGCACCACCAAACCAGCCTTACAACAAGTGCTAAAGGAACTTCTCTAAGTAGGAAACACAAGAAAAGGAAAACACCTACAAATACAAACCCAAAACAATTAAGAAAATGGACATAGAAACACACATGTCAATAATCACCTTAAATGTAAATGGATTCAATGCTCCAACCAAAAGACACAGACTGGCTGAATGGATACAAACACAAGACCCTTCTATATGCTGCCTACAAGAAACCCACTTCAGACCAAGGGATACATATAGACTGAAAGGAAAGGGATGGAAAAAGATATTCCATGCAAATGGAAGTCAAAAGAAAGCTGGAGTAGCAATACTCATATCAGACACATTAGACTTGAAAGTAAAGACTATTAAAAGAGACAAGGAAGGACACTACATAATGATTAAGGGATCCATTCAAGAAGAACATATCACAATGGTAAATATCTATGCCCCCAACATAGGAGCACCTCAATACATAAGGCAAATGCTAACAGCTATAAAGGGGGACATGGACAGTAACACAATAGTAGTGGGAGACTTGAACATCCCACTTACATCAATGGACAGATCATCCAAACAGAAAATAAAGACACACAAGCTTTAAATGACACATTAGACCATCTCGACTTAACTGATATTTATAGGACATTCCACCCAAAAACGACAGAATACACTTTCTTCTCAAGTGCACATGGAACATTTTCCAGGATAGATCACATCTTGGGTCACAAATCAAGCCTTGGTAAATTCAAGAAAATTGAAATCATATCAAGCATCATCTCAGACCACAATGCCATGAGACTAGATATCAATTACAGGAAATAAAACTGCAAAAAATACAAACACATGGAGGCTAAACAATACACTATTAAACAACCAAGAAGTCATTAAAGAAATCAAAGAGGAAATCAAAAAATATCTAGAAACAAATGACAATGAAAACACAACAACCCAAAACCTATGGGACGCAGCAAAAGCAGTTCTAAGAGGGAAGTTTATAGCAATACAGTCCTACCTCAAGAAACAAGAAAAATATCGAATAAACAACTTAAACTTATACCTAAAACAATTACAGAAAGAAGAACAAATAAACCCCAAAGTGAGCAGAAGGAAAGAAATCATAAAGATCAGAGCAGAAATAAATGAGAAAGGAAGGAAACAATAGCAAAGATTAATGAAACCAAAAGCTGGTTCTTTGAGAAGATAAACAAAATTGATAACCATTAGCCAGACTCATCAGGAAAAAAAGGGAGAAGATGCAAATCAACAGAATTAGAAATGTAAAAGGAGAAGTAACAACGGACACCACAGAAATACAAAAGATCATGAGAGACTACAACAAACAACTATATGCCAATAAATTGGATAACCTAGAAAAAAATGGATAAATTCTTAGAAAAGCACAATCTTCCAAGACTGACCCAGGAAGAAATAGAAACCATGAACAGACCAATCTCAAGTACAGAAATTGAGGCTGTGATTAAAAATCTCCCAACAAACAAAAGCCCAGGGTCAGATGGATTCACAGGCAAATTCTATCAAACATGTAGAGAAGAGCTAACACCTATTCCAAACTCTCAAACCCTTCTCAAACTCTTCCAAAATAAAGCAGAAGGAGGAACACTCCCAAACTCATTCTATGAGGCCACCATCACCCTGATACCAAAACCAGGCAAAGATGTCAGAAAGAAAGAAAATTACAGACCAATATCACTGATGAATATAGATGCAAAAATCCTCAACAAAATACTAGCTAACAGAATCCAACAACACATTAAAAAAATCGTACACTATGATCAAGTGGGGATTATCCCTGGGATGCAAGGATTCTTCAATATACGCAAATCAATCAACATGATACATCATATCAACAAATTGAAGGATAATAACCATATGGTAATCTCAATAGATGTGGAAAAAGCTTTTGACAAAATCCAACATCCATTTATGATAAAAGCTCTCAAGAAAATGGATATGGAAGGAAATTACCTCAACATAATAAAAGCCATATGTAAGAAACCAAAAGCCAGCATCATTCTAAATGGTGAAAAACTGAAAGCATTCCCTCTAAGAACAGGAACAGGACAAGGGTGTCCACTCTCACCATCATTATTCAACATAGTTTTGAAAGTTTTAGCCACAGCAATCAGAGAAGAAAAAGAAATAAAAGGAATCCAAATTGGAAAAGAAGAAGCAAAATTGTCACTCTTTGCAGATGACATGATATTATATATAGAAACCCCTAAAGACTCTGCCAGAAAACTGCTAGCACTAATTGATGAATTTAGTAAAGTAGCAGGATACAAAATTAATGCACGGAAATCTCTTGCATTCCTATACACTAACAACGAAAGAGCAGAAAGAGATATTAAGGGAACTCTCCCATTTACCACTGCAACAAAAAGAATAAAATACCTAGGAATAAACCTGCCTAAGGAGGCAAAAGATCTGTATGCAGAAAACTTTAAGACACTGATGAAAGAAATCAAAGACAACACAAACAGATGGAGGGACATACCATGATCTTGGACTGCAAGAATCAACATTGTGAAAATGTCTGTACTCCCCAAAGCAATTTACAGATTCAATGCAATCCCTATCAAATTACCAATGGCATTTTTCACAGAACTAGAACAAGAAATCTTACAATTTGTATGGAAACACAAAAGACCATGAATAGCCAAAGCAATCTTGAGAAGGAAAAATGGAGTTGGTGGAATTAGGCTTCCTGACTTCAAACTATACTACAAAGCCACAGTGATCAAGACAGTATGGTACTGGCACAAAAATAGAAAGGAAGATCAATGGAACAGAATAGAGAACTCAGAGATAAACCCACACACATATGGGCAGCTTATCTTTGACAAAGGAGGTAAGAAAATACAATGGAAAAAAGACAGCCTCTTCAATAAGTGGTGCTGGGAAAATTGGACAGCAACATGTAAAAGAATGAAATTAGAACACTTCCTAACACCATACACAAAAATAAACTCCAAATGGATTAAAGACCTACATGGAAGGCCAGACACTATCAAACTCCTAGAGGAAAACATAGGCAGAACACTCTATGAAATGCATCAAAGCAAGATCCTTTTCGACCCACCTCCTAGAATCATGGACGTAAAATCAAGAATAAACGAATGGGACCTCATGAAACTGAAAAGCTTTTGCACAGCGAAAGAAACCATAAACAAGACAAGAAGACAACCCTCTGAATGGGAGAAAATACTTGCCAAAGAAGCAACGGACAAAGGATTAATCTCCAAAATATACAAGCAGCTCGTGCAGCTTCATACCAAAAAAGCAAATAACCCAATCCACAAATGGGCGGAAGACCTAAATAGACATTTCTCCAAAGAAGACATACAGATGGCCAACAAACACATGAAAAGATGCTCAACATCACTAATCGTCAGAGAAATGAGAGTCAAAGCCACAATGAGGTATCACCTCACACCAGTCAGAATGGCCATCATCACAAAATCTAGGAACAACAAATGCTGGAGAGGATGTGGAGAAAAGGGACCTCTCCTGCACTGTTGGTGGGACTGTAAGTTGGTACAGCCACTATGGAAAACAGTTTGGAGGTTCCTTAAAAAACTACAAATAGAACTACCATATGATCCAGTAATCCCACCACTGGGCATATACCCAGAGAAAACCATAATCCAGAAAGAAACATGTACCACAATGTTTATTGCAGCACTATTTACAATAGCCAGGACATGGAAGCAACCTAAATGCCCATCAACAGATGAATGGATAAAGAAGATGTGGCATATATATACAATGGAATATTACTCAGCTATAAAAAGGAATGAAATGGAGCTATATGCAATGAGGTGGATAGACCTAGAGTCTGTCATACAAAGTGAAGTAAGCCAGAAAGAGAAAGACAAATATTGTATGCTAACATATATACGGAAGCTAAAAAAAAAAAAATGGTACTGATGAACCCAGTGACAAGACAAGAATAAAGATGCAAATGCAGAGAATGGACTGGAGGACATGAGGTTGGGGCGGAGGGCAAAGCGCAAGCTGGGACGAAGTGAGAGAGTAGCATAGACATATATATACTAGCAACTGTAAAATAGACAGCCAGTGGGAAGTTGCTGTATAGTAAAGGGAGACCAACTCGATGATGGGTGATGCCTTAGAGAGCCGGGATGGGGAGGGTGTGGGGGGAGTCGCAGGAGGGAGGGAATATGGGGATGTGTATATAAATACAGTGATTGACTTTGGTGTACCTCAAAAACTGGTACAAGAGTGTAAAGCAATTATATTCCAATAAAGAGCCTAGAAAAAAATATTCTGTCAAAACCATCAGTTTTAAAATTAACTAACTGGAGAATCATATATTCCTTACATAATTTTGGAAGATTCTTAAAAATAACTGGAAATAATCACCTATATTTTACTTTCTTATACATACGAGAAATTAGAAATCCTCCAGTAAATTAAAGAAATAAAGCCAGAAAACAGCGGAAAGTATATTGGGTAGAAATGATAGAAACCACAGTTATGCGATCTGGATCAAAAATATTAAACAAAGAGAAAACACTCATTATTCTGTCAGCTCTAGACATTTTCAGCTTGCTCAAACTGGAACTTGTCCCCCTGTGGTCTTGTAAAACTCACTGAATTGGAGGAAAGATGCCATGTAAAATATACATATTAACAAGCAGGGGTTTCTCATTCTTATTCCTCCTCTCTGTTTCCCTGCTCTCTTCCAAGCATGGGCCGAGTCTTGGTAGCGTAATAGTAAGAACCGTTTACATGTGCTTGCACCCGCCACCGCCTCCCAACCCTGAGGCCTCGGCCACTGCCAGGGAGGTTCTCCTGGGTTCTTCCAGCAGGGCCCGAACTTCCCAAGCCAATAAATCTGACAGAAGTGCTTACATCTTTCCTCTAAGACAGCACCTGGTAAATAGCACCCAGGTTAAACTGGTGTATTTGAAAGGGCAAATAAACCCTAAAGGCATGTTTGTGAGTGTGTGTCCCAGTGCTTTGCTCTGTAAATTCCTCTTGAATAACTGATGAGACCACAGACAAGCAGAGTCTTAGATCTGAAACCAGATCAGATATGTGAATTCAAAGTTACAGCTCCAAACACAGTTTCAAATTTGGGGCGTTCTGATACATCTTGCCATTTCCATCATGCAGCATGTCAGTGGATTGCTATCGATAAGATGAGGGATTTGTCTCTTCTGGACCCCATGCCATCCTTTGCAATGGACAGGAGCAGGATGACCACCAACTAAGAGACAGAAGACCTGGTGATAACTTCGTTGTCCTCTTCAGCTCTTTGTATTCGAGCTTCCCTTTTCCTTTCCACCTGTGGGCATTGAGGTATGTCTCTCTAAAGGTACAGCAGCCATCGAGGAAGGTATGACTCTGGGCTTAATCCTACACAGTGTAACTTAGCAATCGTTTTTGGAGACCCTCCTGTAGACCTAGAATTATGCAAAACCCTGTGTCTCCAGCACCTAGCATAGTACCTATCACAGTAAACACTAAATAACGTTTGTTGCATTAGTTAGTTAATTAATCTGTACTTGGCCTAGATTTTAAAAAAGAAGTTAATGCTTGAATTTGTATCAATAGATTTCAAAACTGAGATAGGTTTTGATCCTATTGCCAAAAGAAATACCAAATTCATGAGAGAGGAGATTACAAAATAAAAAAACATCCAAAACGTCTAATTTGACCTTCAAAACAATGGCTGATGAGAAATGGAGACGTGATGAGAGGAAGAGGGACCAGACAACCAAGGGCTTAGAACCTGGGAAATGCACAAACCCACCAGAGCGGGGCAGAGGCTCCCTCAAGCTCCCAGAATTTGACAGCAGAAGTGTAGGCAGGTGGTTTGAGCATCGTAAGTAGAAGTCTGGCAAGGGCCACCAGCAGGTAGACAGGACTCAGCCCTGGGAAAGTCTAGCAGCTGACTCATGGGGTCTAGGGGTCACAGATAGGTCTCCAAGAACTAGGTAAGCACACTGCTGTCTAGGCAGGATTAACAGAAAAAGTCTTATTTCACAGCTGCAGAAAGAAAGCCTAGTGTTCCTTAAATCTCCATCACCTAAAACCTCCCTTGGTCTCAGCTGGCATTTGAGACCAGAGCAAGGCTGCGCCTACAACAGCATCAACAGCAAACACCAATGTGACATTCACCATGCTGGGCACTGTTGAATCCAGTCACTCGTCTAATCCGCTCCCCAGCCTTATGGAGTAGACACGACCATTATCATCTCCATTTTACAGATGAGGAAATCGAGGCCCAGAGCACTTAAATGCTTGTCCAGGGTCATGCAGCTAATACGTGGCACAGCAGGGATCTGAACCTGGGCAGCCTGGCACCAGAGTCCATGTTCTAAACACTAGATCTGCTACCTATTAGGGGCCCTGACTGTGGGCCTCCGACGGAGGCGGTCAGGGAGCTCCATGTTCTTTCTAAGCAGGACCAACAAAACCAATTACCTAAGTGGAGATCCACACTTTGAAACGTGCAGAATTAGGAAGCAGAGCACATAACCAAAGACTCATATGCAGGATGGCATAACCCTATAAGAATAATTCAGCCGGGCAAGAGCCCCAGAGGGCCTGAGGCTTACTCATGCAGTGAATTAAAATTTATACACTATGACTCAGATATACAGAAATGGAGTTTAATTCCTCATGCTCTTGGGCCCCCATTTCCATGTGGCTGCCCCTGCAAGGCTTCCAAGCAATCACTGGGGCTTCAAACTGTCTCCTTGGGGTGAATGTTCTGTGCATCCAGGGTTCGCCCCTGTAATATCTACGCAGAGGGTGGACTTGCCAACTCTCTTAGCTCTGGGAAAGGGCCTCAGGCTGAGGGATGCAGTCCCACTTACTCCCGGGCATGGGGCTCTGTAATGAGCAGCTATTTCAGTTAAAATTAAATTTAAAATTCATTTCCCCTTGGCCACATCTCAAGTGCTCCACGGCCACATATGGCTAGTGGCTACCGTAACTGGATAAGCACAGAGATAGAATATTCCCATCATCACAGAATATTCTATTGGACAGCACTGTATATACATGTGTCTATTCTTGCCTATTTGTAGCTTACTTTCTTCCAAAAATAATACCATATACACACAATAAAATACATATATAACAAGACATTCAAAAATCTAGTGAGAAGCCCCATGCTTTGTAGAACCCAGCTCTGCCAACAAGTGGCAGTGAGATCATGAACAAGTTATTCACCCTCCTGAGGGTCAGTTTCCTGGTCTCTGAAATGGAGATAACAGTGCCACGAGTCCAACCTACCTTTCTAGTGGCTGTAACGATCACATGAGATAATGCACGTGGAAGTACTTTCAGATTTCTAAGACGACATCCAAATTTAGCCACTGTTATTCCTATACTCATAAAGAATCATGCTATACAGTGAACATTTATGTTCCCACCCCAAATTCATACACTGAAATCCTAACCCTCTAGTGTGACAGTATTAGCAGATGGGGCCTTTGGGAGGAGAGTAGGTCATGAGGGTGGAGCCCTCGTGAATGGGATTAGAGTTTTCATAAAAGAGACCCCACAGGACTCCCTTGTCTCTTTTGCCCTGTGAAGACACAGTGAGAAGACTGCCATCTCTGGACCAGGAAGCAGGCCCTCACCGGACACTGAATCTACCAGTGCCTTGATGGTGGACCTCCCAGCCTCCAGAACTGTGAGAAGTAAATTTGTCATTGAAACCACTCAGTCTATGGTATTTTGTTATAACAGCCCAAGCTGACTAAGACAAACATTATTTTATGTTTAAAAGAAAAAAAAAGAAAGCACAGGTAACAGAATTCAGACTAATTACATCTCAGGTGCTAAAGGAATCTGCACCTGTATCTCAGAGTTAATCTATGTTAGCAGGATGAAATCACCGCGAATAGAGAATGAATTGACAATGGAAGACAGAATAATTCTTGAGTTTTTAAAAGGACGGAAAAAGAATAGTTCCTGTACCAGCTATAGTCCAACACATTAGTTAGCAATTCTGAGGACGTTTAGAACGCACTTTAACAAAACCTTTTGAAATATTCACAAGATATATTTGTTAGAATTCCTTAGCACAACGAATAACTTAAGGGATATGGCAAATACATTCTACCTTGATTTCAGCAAAATATTTAGCATCCCCCCAATATATCCCTGTGATTAGGAAGGTGAAGTGGGGACTGACAGGCAGTGTGATTAGGTATATTAGTGCCTGTTTGAAAAACTACCCCAAGTCGTGTTGATTACGTGTTCAAAGTTGGCTTGAAAGAGGGGTCTGCGAATATCAATCGTCCTTGGAGCCATTCTTTTGCACACTGATAACAATGATGGTTGCTCACGGGGAGTCCTTGCATAGGTAATAACACAGAACAATTCACCTAGGCTTCGACGGGGAGGGCTCTGAAGGGGTGCTCTCCAGGAGGGCGTGGCAGGCAGGCAGCTTCAACTCTAAGCAAGAACACACACACACACACACACACACACACACACAATGGACATTTCGTCCTGCTAAACTAACTACGACCATGCAAAGATAGATATTGTCAACGCCACTTTAGAATTAAGGAAACTGAGAATCAGAGTAGCTACATTAATCCCTTAGGATCACAGGGTCAGCCAGCCCTGATTTTCCTAACACCCAAGCTTCCGGTCTTTCCTCTTCTCCTCTACCCCACATCTCAACTGTCTTCACTCCCAGAGATGTACGACTCCTTTATCCTTCTCTGCCGTCCTCTTCTCTCTTGCTCCCCTCCTTTCCTTTTCTGCGATCTGCTCTTTGCCTCCTTCCCTAGCAATGCCCTATGGCTACTGACGTCTAGGCAGGCCTTGTTCCACTAGGGTTCTTAAGGAGAGGCCAGGGGCTGATCCCGTCCCTCGAAAATAATGTTCACATTCCCCCAAAGGCAAAATTACTAGATATCCCACACACAGTTGGGAGTGACCCATATTTTAGTGTTTGTTCCATTTTCAACTCTGTTGGGACAAATAATTGTCCTATATTTTAAACTGGAACTAGGGTGTGGGAGTGAGAGAGAAAAAGGGAGAGAAAATATGTAATACCCTCACTTGCTGATTTTATGGTTGAAATCTGCTAGGTCAATCACATGTTGTCCAATCAGCATCCCAAAAGCATGATCTCTTTCACCCAACACTCACATGTGCTACCAGATACCTCTATACGTAATAACCTCTATTTTTAATCTGACACCTAGAGCCCCAATATTATCATTCACATCTTACATGTTCATTTTTATCTTCATAACAACCCTGTCTGCTAGGAAGAAAAAATATCACCATTCTCATTTTAAAGAATCATCAAATCAGAGACTGTCAGTCATTAAATTTATAAGGAATTATATTTCCAAGCCTCTAGACCTGGAGTCTCCCCTGGCTTCCAGGTCTGCTGCCTCTAATCTCACAGGGCACGTGGACAGCATTGCTGGGAGAAAACTAGGGCTCCTGTCTTCTTACTCAGTTTTTTTTTTTAACAGAAACGCAAATTCATATCTCAAAGGGGCTGGAGTGGGCAGTTTGAATGGAAATAATTTATTCTCCCCTTAAGTAAAAGGGGGATAAAAGAAATAGAAAAAGAATCGAAAGGAGACAAAACCTCCTACCACTTCAAATGCAGTTATGACCAGCTTAATGCATGGCCGGGGGACACAGGCAAAATCACGTAGAGCCAAGGAATCTAAGAGCAGTGCCCTTCAGCCTGACCCCCGGCCCCTAGCACGGACGCTACAGCATCCATGATGATAATGGCAATAATCTCGAATGGTCACTGAGCACTCTCTAAATCCCTGGCACTGTGCTTATGAGTTTTACATGTTTTCTCTGGTTTACTTAGGCTACAACCTTAAGAGATAACTATTATTGTCTTCCCACTTAATCATCTTTAATCTTCATAGCAGTCCAAAGAGATTGCTGTCACCTTTATTACCGTTTTAGAGATGGTAAAATGAGGCTCAGAAAGGTCAAACAACTTGCCCACAGGTTACAAAGATCTCTCAGTGTGGGATGCAGAACTCCTTCTACAGAGCAATATCTCAACAATAGAGAAAATGCGTTCACCTCCTCCTCCTATCAGACCACCCGTCATGAAACATTTAAATATCAGAACCTAACGGTGACATTCTGCAAATAAGCCCGAGACAGGGTCTTGTAGTATCCCACTGAAGAAAGGGCAGCGTTGGCCCCTGTGGAAATCATGAGTCAGTAATTCAAAATGCAGACACAGATTTGTCCCCAAAGCAAACTTAACCCTCCAAAAAAAGAGTAGTAATTTCATAGGAAGAGAATTTTTAAAAGAGAAACAGAGAATTGATGGCTTAGGTAAGGTAAAGTTATGACATTGGGTTGTAAATCCTGATCGTAAATTAGGGCTGAAATAAAGAGGATTTTTGATTCAGGCCCAGGACAAACTATTTTACTGGGTACACTAGCACCACCTTGTGGTGGAGGGAAAGAACTTACAAGGTTCTACCTCTGTACTGATAAACACGCCTTCACTCTCAGGGGTAAAACAATGTTAGATACAAACCCCAAGGTCCCGGGATTTCATTCCCTAAGTGATGATAGCTATTTTGACCAAATATCCTGCTTTGGGGGAAAGTCTGTCTTACTCCAGAGAGGGCAACATGCAAAATGAGGCTAGTCCTGGTGTCTTCAGGGCTTTTCATGAATGTCTTTGCTGATGAATGCTAAAACATGTTGAAATATGATATACCTCACGTTTGCATAACACATTCCCATACATAATTTTTATTTTGTTATCAAAACAACACTGTGAGTTAGGCATACAATATACTGATCCCATTTTACATGTGAGGGGGTCGAGGTTCATTTGTGGTAAGTGTGAAGTCACTTGTGAGGCTTCCAGAGATGAGTCAGAGGTGAGGAAGCCTGCACAGACAGTGAGAGCACTGTTAAGAGGAACAGGCTGAAAAAGGCCAGCATGTGAAAATCATGTCCGTCGAGTAAACGTTTCATTCCCTTGGAAATGACTTCTAAAGAGTTGACTTCTCAGCAAAGACGTACCTTCCACAAGTTTGAAAATAAACAGAATCACAGCAACACATGCCCTCTGAAATAGGCAGCCCCACGCCATGCGCATGTGCTGGCCTGTTCACCAAAGTCCTTCACGACCAACATCCTGACATAGAAGGACACTCCTGCCGAGCTGGCCTCATCACACTGCTGTTGACATAATTACATCATCGTAATCAGACCACTTCACCCCGTCCCCAAGTTGTCCAAAATCTGCTTGTTCTTTCTCGTCTACAAACATCAGAGAAATTATTTCTATCCCTCTGTTTGGACTGAGCCAAAGGATAGAGAACAGTCCTACATGTACTCTTCCTGCTGTGGCTCTGTTCATGGTGGGATGGCATACATTTGCCAGTCTTTTTGGACGCTGCTTTTAGTGGGACTGTGTCAGGATGGAGCGCTCACCTGTCCCGTTTGGGAGGGCGCTCACTCAATTCCTATTTTTGTGTGATGTTATGAGACACTTGAAGGGTCACGTATTCATTCAGCATTAACCTTATTGATCTGTAATGTCAATTCATCGATTCCATTAATAAACATACTACAAAAAATACATGCACATTAATCTATGTCTGCACTTCTAATTGCTTCCAATTGGATATTTTTTGAAGGGAGAGGTGTAGAACTTGACAAAGGTATTCTAAATTCCATTTGGGAAAATGAACAGACAAGAGTATCTTTTATTTTTAAATACCTTAAAAGAAGAATGAGGAACTCTCTCTTCAAGATACTGCATAGTTATTTTAGGTAGCTTTCCTTGTTATTTGCCTTCTAATTTGATGATGAGGTTATTTGACATAGATTACAAGAACTGGAGGATTTAGAAGAATTTTTGGCCAAAGATCAGTATTCTTTTCTCCTTGGTTGGTCCCAAATTAATTAATCAGTTCTTTTTTAAGGCAGTGAGTGAAAGGCCAAGATATCAATCAGACATTTTTTTCAACAAAGTCCCTTTATTTCCTACTCAAGATAACATTAAGAAATCATCAGATACCGCTTCTCCTTGAACTGCTTCAAAGGCCTGCTCCAAACAAGACACACACACACACACACACACACACACACACACTCACTGGCTTAGATGCAAGCATAATCAAGTTCCCAGGACATGACCTGATCCTTCTACCTCTCCCCTGAGAGGTCACAACCTCTCTATTATAATCCAAACATGACTGACAGTAATGACATCCAATCACAACTTTCCTTTTTTCATTAGGGCTCCAAGAGATGGGCTTTCCATTCTCTGAAAAGATATTATAAAGTAGCAAACATGCAAATGTTTTGGTGACATAATACAATATAAAACTAATGAACATCTTAAGTGTTCATTATTTTTCTTTTTCCATTGTTGCAATTCATTGTGTGTGTGTGTGTGCGTGTGTGTGTGTGTGTGTGTGTGTGTGTCTATATTTCACGGGAAAAACCCAGGCGCCACTGCTCACAGATGAAAGCTGCATTTTCACTGCATAAGCTGACACATGGCAGTAGGGTGGCCTCAGAATTCCTGAGGATGCCAGGTCAAACAACATAAAAAACATTAAGGAACGGAAGAAATCTCAGAGAATACTTTTGATAGATTTCACTATATTTTACCCATCAATAAAACAACAAATCAATAATGAAAATATTAAAAACACTATAGAAAAACAGGCAAAGGATTAGACAATTCTAAGGGAAAAAAAAATACAAATGGCTTCTGAAACCATAGAGCCTATCACTTAGCAGCTGCTTAAAATATGTTAAATAAAAATAACTATAATTAAGGAAATGTAAATTACCTCAGCAGCAAGATACTATTTTCTCTCTATCAAGCTAGTGAAGATTAAGAACATTATAAAAACTCCCTACTGTCCAGGAAGACGGATACCTTTTATAGTTAATCCTCTTCCATTGTGAAAACACTAAGACAATACACATCAAAAGTCTTAAAATTTTTATATCTTTTGACCTAGTAATTTCAACTCTCGATAACTACCCTGAGGAAATAATCAGAAGTTCAGGCAAATTTATGTGTAAATATGTTTATTATAGCATTATTTATTACAGTAATAAATGGAATCAATAAAAATGCCCAACAAGAGAGGACTGCTTAAATAAATTACCGACCATACAAACTTGCATACTGTGGAGTGTTAGCCATTAGAAATTACACTTGCAAGGAATTTTGAATGACATGGGAAAATGCTTACAATGCACTAAGTGAAAGAAACAGGATATAAAGCTATTTACACAGCACAATCTCATCCTTATTTTTTTAAGTGAGTTTGTACGCAAAGATAAAGAAAAAGGAAGTACCAGAGCAGGAACAATGTATAAAATTACAAGTGGTTTTTATTTCACTCTTTATAATACTTCTTTGTTTCTTCCAAATTTTCCATAATAAGCATGCTTTAACAATTAGAGAAAATATTCATTTAAAGTACATTCCATGTAAATTGGTACAGCCACTATGGAAAACAGGAATAGAGATTCCTTAAAAAACTAAAAATAGAACTATCATATGACCCAGCAATCCTACTACTGGACATATACCCAGAGAAAACCATAACTCAAAAAGATACATGTACCACAATGTCCACTGCAGCACTATTTACAATAGCCAGGACATGGAAGCCACCTAAATGCCCATCCACAGATGAATGGACAAAGAAGATGTGGCACGTATATACTATGGAATATTACTCAGCCATAAGAAGGAATGAAATTGAGTTATTTGTAGTGAGGTGGGTGGACCTAGAGTCTGTCATACAGAGCGAAGTAAGCCAGAAAGAGAAAAACAAATACCGTATGCTAACGCATATATATGGAATCTAGAAAAATGGTACTGATGAACCCAGTGACAGGGCAAGAATAGAGATGCGGATGTAGAGAACAGACTTGAGGACACCGAGGAGGGGAGGAGGGGAGAGGAAACTGGGATATAGTGAGAGAGTAGCGTTGACATATACACACGACCAAATGTAAAATAGATGGCTAGTGGGAAGCTGCTACAGAGCAGAGGGAGATCAGCTTGATGCTCTGTGAAGACCTAAAGGGGTGGGATAGGGAGGTTGGGAGGGAGGCTCAAGAGGGAGGGGATATGGGGATATATGCATACATGTGGTTGATTCATTTTGTTGTACAGCGGAAACTAACGCAATATTATAAAGCAATTATATTCCAATAAAGATAAAAAATAAAAAATAAAATAAATAAATAAAGGACATTCCATAGTGTGGCACTCAAGGCCCTGGAAAGACTCCGTTCCAGCTACTCCCTTCTATCCCTGTTTCCTCAACATATCAGGTATTTCCACACCTTCTTGCATCTCTTCTTAAAGTTTCTACTGGTCAGAGGTCCTTCCAAGAACTTAAAAGTCAGTTCTTCTAGGTGACAGTCTCTGAAGCCCACAGTAAGAATTGGTTATTCCCTCATCTTCGTTTTAAAACCACTTGATACTTGGTTGTAGGATGCCATTCACCAAATTAATTCTAATTATTCATTTTATGTGTCTGTCTCCCCTCTTGGACTCTGAACTTTTCAAAGGCCCTAGGTCTTACAAACCTTTAAATTTCTAATACCTAGTACCATCCCTGGCATGCCATATATATTAAATACATGGATGAATGAATGACAAATGGAAGGATGGATGGATAGATAAATAGAAACCTATAGGTTTTCAAAGGGTGAAAGAATCTGGAAACTAAATCATCTTCAAGTTGCTTCACGTGTTCGGATGTGTACGTGCTGCACAAGACACACAAGAAGCACTACCTTGAGCATGGCTAAGACAAGTGGAGCTATAATTAGCTTATAATAGAATTGAAATTTTTCTAGTTCAAACAACAAATCTGTTATCCTGCTTTACAGTAAATGGCTTTCTACAAAGGATACTCACATGCTATTTTATTATTAAAAACCATTCCAATAAAAGATATGCTGAGAAATTATTGCAATTTCTACTAATTAAAAACTAATTAAGTCATTTGCTGAATAATACATGTTCTCCACTTGCATTATCTATGAGTACGCTCTTCACTTACAAATATTTGTCTTCATTTCATTAAAGTAATTAAACAGCTTCAAGTATGGTTATTTTTACAAGCATTTTATAGCCAACTCTCAATTTTCCATACCAATGGAGAAGCATAATTGAAATATTTAAAACTGAATAACAGATAACACAGAACCTCCCTGCTGTTCGTCTCCTCCTCCAGTTTAACAAACAACAAAAACAGGCGACGTGAGTTTTAGCTCAGCTCCCTTCTCCACTCCCACTCTGGCAGCCTGAACAGAAAATAACTGCACATAGACAGTGGGATCTTATTCACATGCCTACGTCGTCTCCTCCCCCCCCAAACCCTGCCCCTCCCCATCCCGTCTCTTACTGTACAATGTACGCTGTGGCAAAATGGAGGGATGAATGAGCCTCCTTTACCATGGAAGACAGACCATCCCCAAATCAATGACAAAATTAATTGCACTCTGTCTCTTCGACCACGTCACCCAGGCTTTGTCCCAGGCAATTATGACAATTCTTTAAGTTCCCAGAGAAAAAATGCTGCACAAAGCAAAAAATTCTTTATGCTAAGAATGATAATGGAGATGCTGAGTGAAGGTGTCAGCGTGCGCGTGACAGTGTATCCGGCTGCCGCTTTGTTTGCTGTGTTAAAGGGGGATTCTGTGGAGGAAACATTTTCCTTCGCAGAGTGGGAGGGAGCATAATTATGGAGGGGCAGAGAGTAAATATACGTTGGATGCATCTAATTACATACATGTGAAATGTGACGAGAAAACATATATTGGAAACGGGTTGACAACCCAGTTTCCATAATAGGCACTTTGTCAGGGATAAACAGAGTAAAGTTGTTCTGACTCCCTCATGTACGTGCTTGCCCTGAATGGAAGAGCTGCCGGTGGGAGGAGAGAGATGGTGCTGGGCAAAGCACCACCCTAGGAGGCCAAGAGTCACGCGGAGGGACAGCCTTGAGCAAACGAGCAGAAGAGGAAGGTGGTCATGGTGCAGGTGGTGTGTGGCCTGGGAAGATTAGCTCCAAGGGCCTGGAAGCTGCAGCTGTGATACAAAACAGAGAGGGATGGATGGTTGGATGGATGGATTAGATAGATAGATGATAGATGATAGATAGATAGATAGATAGATAGATAGATAGATAGATAGGTGATAGATAGATAGATGATAGATGATAGATAGATAGATGATAGGTAGATAGATGATAGGTAGATAGATGATAGATAATAGATAGATAGATATAGATGATAGATAGATAGATAGATGATAGATAGACAGATAGATGATAGATAGATATAGATAGATAGATAGATAGATAGATAGATAGATAGATAGATGATAGATAGATAGATATAGATGATAGATAAATAGATAGATAGATAGATAGATAGATAGATAGATAGATAGATAGATGATAGATATAGATAGATAGATGATAGATAGATGATAGATGATAGATGATAGATAAATAGATAGATGATAGATAGATAATAGATATAGATAGATAGACAGATAGATGATAGATATAGATAGATAGATGATAGATAGATAGATAGACAGATGATAGATTAGATAGATAGATAGATGATAGATGATAGATAGATATAGATGATAGATAGATAGATGATAGATAGATAGATAGACTGATAGATAGATAGATAGATGATAGATAGATAGATAGATAGATAGATAGATAGATAGATAGATAGACAGATAGATAGATATAGATAGATGATAGATAGATAGATAGATAGATAGATAGATAGATAGATAGATAGATAGATAGATGATAGATGATAGATAGATGGATGATAGATAGATAGATGATAGATAGATGATAGATAGATGATAGAAAAAAATAATATTTGTTACCCACACCTAGCATATAATAAGAACCTAATAAATGTATTAAACTCTTGAGGTCCTCAGACACAATATGTTTTTCCTCGGGTTAAAGACACAAAACAGGTTGTGTGGCAGGAGGCAGGAGGAGGGTGTTTCTATTGTCATTTTGTTTCCTCTTTAATACAGGCCTCGGAGGTGGTTCCCAAAATGTGTTCAGAAGGCTTGAAACAGAATTTCATTCAGACCTCGTGTGTTGTACGGCATCTCCTTTATTCTGGACTTTCCCCTGCTTTCAATTTTATTGGATTTTAATCGGAGACCATCTGATGAAATGTTCTGAACCCAGATTAGAATGGAACATGCACTCCAGCTGAATGAGAGGGAGGACAGTGAAATCGCATAATGGAATATAAAATAGATTTTAAAAGCAGTAAAACTGCAGCTGGCAGAGGGGTCTCCTCAGGGGCAGGGAGAAGCAGAGACGTGCAGGAACACACTTGTCCCGCAGAGAAAGAGAACCTGGGCCACAGAGGGGCCCAGCCCCCAGCCACTTACCTTGGGCCAGGATGTGCCCAGTGCTTCCCAGGACACAGCAGAATGGAGAGGCAGGGTCTGGGCTGGTTTATGCAAATAAAACTGAACAGAGTCATTAAAAAGGAATACCCAGAGCCCCCAAAAACCTGAGGCAGGCTCTTGACTTCTCCAAAAGTCATTATGAGAGACCATGGAGGTCAATTTGGCTGCACCACCTGGAGCAGGGCTTCCTGACTTTGACCATGCAACTGAACCACAAGGTCTGGAGGTGATGCTGTAGTTTGAGGGACCACACTGTGCAGAGCAGGATGTAAAGCAGTGGTTTTCTCACCTGCATCAGCATCACGCAGCACCCAGCTCAGGCACCTGAGCCCCGCCCACACTTGCATCTCTAGGGATGGCATCTGGTAACGTGCAGACTTATCATGCTCCCCTTTTAATCTGCATGCCTTCTCTTCCACATACCAAACCAATTCCTAATGATCTGTAACACGGACCTCTCTACGGAAATGATTAACCAGTTGACTGGCAGAACGGGGAGTGATGTGAGGAGATGGGAAGGGGCTCTCCTCAAGGATTTAGCAGTGAGTCTGTGGACAGAAAACCGTGCCAGGAACCCTCTCTTCAGGCATCAGGTGCAAGCGGTAGGGCAGACACTCATACATAATGGCTACTTCTTCCTGAGCAGATTTTTTAAAAACTAATCCCATTACAGGGCCCTATTCATTTCGGGAACCATCTTTACCTCTGCACCTTCCCCACCTTCTGCCCACATCCAGTTACCAAGTCCTGGTGGCTCAGCCTCTAAGATGAAGCCTCTCATCCAGCTCCTCCCCTCCATTTCACTGCTGCATCCTAGTCCCAGCCAGTGTCCTCTCTCCCATGGACCAGAGCAACTGGTCTCATAGCTGGTGTCCCAACTACCATCTTGCACCCTGACATTCACTCTCTATTTCACAGTTAGCCTAAAACTCCTTCAGAAGCTTCCCACTGCACTCAGGACAAAATCCTCACTGAAATCTGAAATGCCCTATGTGATCTTATCCTTCCATCTTCTCTGAGCTCTAGTCTCACTGGCCTTCTCTGTGTTTCTTAAATATGCCAAGATCTTTCCCACCACACAGTCTTTGGACAGGCTCATTTTTGCTGAATATTCTTCACCAGACAAAGTGAGACCCCACTCATCCTTTAGGTCTAGGCCTAAATACCACTTTTTCAGAGAGAACTTCCTGCCCATCTCACCTTAAGTAAGTTCCTTTGCGGCCCCTGAATGTTCCCGCATAGCATGAATTATAACTGACAATTATGTCACTTGCTTATGCATGTACTTTTCTTTCTCTCCCGTTATATCACTGGTTCTCAAAGTGTGGTCCCTAGAAAAGCTACACCAGCATCACCTGGGAAACTCCGAGGGTTGGACCCAGGCTCTGTTTTAGCAAGCTCTCCTTGTACTGACATTTGAGGACCATTGCACTGGACTGTAACCACTGCTGGAGTAAACTTCTCTGCCATTATGAGCTCAGCTCTGAGAACAGTGCATATAGTAGATACTTGGAAAAGTTTTTCTTTTTTTTTTTTTAATGGTCCCATTAGGGCAAACAATGTCCCAACAAGTATCCCATTCTAGTGCCATCAGTATACTTGCAAAAGTGCCACCCAAAAGAGAAATCTCACATAAATTTTGTTTCCAGTGAAGAAGTTCCAAGCTGGCTTCAGAGTAGAGAATGGATTTTTAGGGAGCAAGACAGAAACTGGGACACCAGCTAGGAGCCTGTTGCCGGGTGCAGCTGAGAGATGAAGATGGCAGGGGACGTGGACAGGAGGAGGTGAACTCAAGGATGGATCTCACAGGCTGAGCCATCAGGAGTTGTTGACCGATCATAGGTGGAGGGGTATGAGGAAAAATGAGGGGTTGGGAAACCGTGACAGGGATGCAGGGAGTGAAAATGGGGGAAATAGGACAATAAAAGGTAGCAAGCAGTCTGCCTTTGCCCAGGAATGATCATGCTGGGCCCTTTCCTTTCTCTCCTTAATCTCCTTCCACCTCTCCATCTCCCAGCAAACACATGCAAGAAGTATTCTAATATAACCCAAAGATGAAATGGCAGATTTGGAAGAAAACATTTAGTGGCCCCACATCTTGATTTTGAGGCAGAGAAGGCTGCAGCCCACACAGCAGAAGTGGCTTATTCAGGTCACATGGCTTCTGGAGGCCATCAGGACCAAGCCCCAGTCTCCCATCTCTCAGTCCATCGAAATGCTTGCTTCAGTGGGAACTCTGGGAAAAAAAGGCAAAACCACAGGATCGAACAGGTCTGGAAATGCTGCAAGCAACCTTCTCTAGAGAGTTCGAGTTCATACTAAATTAGGGCTGTGAAAAGTCTTCCAGTGAAGAAAGCTGTTTACTCCAACATGTCTCCAGCACAGCTGACCGTGGCGTCCCGCCGTCCTGTGCAGATTCATCACACCTGCACATAGCATCTTGTGCAGAATACACACAGCGAGCCTGAGCCATAGGAGAGAGGGAAAAGGAATCCCAAGTTAAAGGTTACAGCTGAATTTTTCATATACTCATAGGTCTTGCCGTCTTTGTCGTGTTTATCCACATTTTGCAACCTTGAAATGGCTGTACTAAGCAGCTGGCCGGGCTCCCTCTGAAGGCCCGGAGCTATCCCCAGGGGAAAGCAACACCGGACACCTCGCTGGGCTGAGCCTCGCTTTCGGCAGCCCTGTGTGCTCTGGCCGTGAGCTTCCCAGGCCTGATCCCTGCACTCCGAAATCCTGCACGGCCCAGCTTCCCTCTCCTCCCATGAGGCCACAGTGTGCATGGAAGGCCATCCTCGTGTTCTAGAAGGAGGAACCCTCTCATCTCACACGGCCAAGAGGAAGTGGTAAACAGGGGTTCACAGCCGGCGTGCTCAGGCCAGGGGTGAAGAAGGTAGGGGGATGGGGCCCAGGAATCCCTGACCCGGGGGCAGTGGGGGCCTGGGCAGGCTCGAGGCTGACTCGGGACCCTGGGAAAGAAGACCTCTCGGAAACGTGGGATTCCCAATGAGGAGGGTGCACAGGTACAGGATCCCCCTAATGGACACGGCCCTGGGAGCCTGACTGCGCTGGGGCATCCCGGAGAGGCAGGGCACGGTGAGGAGGAGTACCGAGGCTCTGGGACTCACACAGACCAAAGTCCAGAGGAGCAAGCTTCTTGTGTTTTAGCCACAGGACTTTGGACAAAGTACTCAATTCCCCTGAGCCTTGGTTTCTGCATATGTAAAACAGACACAGTAACTTCTGCCTCCCAGAACTGCTGGGTGATTTTAAAGCAGATAATGAATATGGAAACACTGACAGATAATAGAAGTGCCACCAAATATAGGTATGATTATAATAAATATTACAGGTGTTTACTGAACACTTACAATGCACCGGGCACCGGGTTAAGTACTTCACAGGCATGAGGTCATCTAAGCCTTCGAGGAGCCCTCTGAGGTAGATAAGTGTATAGTCTGTTTTACAACCGAAGAAACTGACACCCAGGAAAATGAATTCACTTGCCCAGAGAGGCACACTGAAGGCAATGGAGCCAGGATCTGAACGCAGACAATATGAGGACAGAAAATGTTGCCAGTCTGCAAACACTGATGCAGGAACGTGGCAGAGAGAAGGAGAGGCATGTTCACGTGAGCCCGCCCAGCTCAACAGAAGGGTGGGCTGCAAACGCAGTGGCAGTCCACAGCCCCTCCCAGGGTCAGCTTAATAAGCATAATCCTTTGATTTCAATGTGTGCCCTCTGCCTGAGACAGAGAAAGAGCTAGAAATCCTGTCAAGGTATCCATCCAGTCCTCGCTGGGGAGGGTAGAAGAGCCCAACTGGGTGGCAGTGGCCAGAGGGATGGATGCCAGCACCAAGGGTGGCCGCGGTGAGCACTGCACTGACTGCCAGGACGGGAGCCTCCCTCCAGGCCCTCGGCGAGCCCTGCGTGGAAGAGACGGAGGGCACGGTGTGTGCAGGGCCCGCACTGGAGGCCCTGGCCTCAGCCACATCAGGGGTGAGCTGCCACAGGACCCTCTCAGAAGCCCGCCACGCCTGGCTGATGCAACAGCCCTTGGCAAGCCAGAGGCAGAAGCTCTTAGGTGGAGATTACATCGTGGGGGAAAGATTTTCCCAGTTGGAATTTGATGGACAAACCTGGCCAGTCTTGAGTGATCTCTGAAGAAAGCTGGTGGGGGCTTCAAGGTGGGAAAGCTTCTGAGGAGCAGAGTGGAAGTGACCTTGACATCACCTGCCTGCATCTGGCCAGCAGGCAGTCCTCAGAGTTTTGTAGGGTTTGTTTGTGTTTTTTGGGGGGTTTTTTTAATATAAATTTATGTATTTATGTATTCACTGGTCTTCTTTGCTGCACAGGGGCTTTCTCTAGTTGCGGCTAGTGGGGGCCACTCTTTGTTGTGGTGCGCAGGCTTTTCACTGCGGTGGCTTCTCTTGTTGCCCGGCACGTGGGCTCAGTAGTTGTGGAGCACAGGCTTAGTTGCTCCGCGGTATGTGGGATCTTCCTGGACCAGAGATCAAACCCGTGTCCCCTGCACTGGCAGGTGGATTCTTAACCACTGCGCCACCAAGGAAGTCCTCAGAGTTTTGTTGAACTGAACTGCTCCAGCAAAGAACGGCCAGTCCTTAATGTTCCAGTGTTCCATGCCGGGGTAGCTGGGAGAAGAGCTCTGAAAGGACTTGATGTAAACCCCAGAGATCAATCATAGCCCTGGGCAAAGTCAAAAGGGGTGGGATGGGGGCTTTAAGTGGATTGGAGGCTGGGGTGCAGGGAATGGGAGGGAGTGTTATGCCCCAGCCCCCAATCCCATCTGGGTCCTAAAATTTAGGACAGAAAAGTGTATCTCATGAACAAAATTACACATTAGTCAGTAAGTTATGGAGCAGGTACTAAAACCAAGCAATACTGGCAGAGAAGGACAAAAATCTCGGGTCTTACAGCCCTTGAGGGAGGGAGGCAGGGGAGAGGAAAGGATGGAAGAGGAAGAGAAGAAAGAAAGGAGGAAAAGAGAGAGACAGGAGGAGGGCAGAAAGAGACAGGAACTCCTACATCAAGGTCAAACACTAGGTGAAGAAATTTTGTATCCTAGGTTGGCCCATATGTGATGGAACCGTTTTATTCTATTGCTCAGAATTTGAATAAAATCTATCGTTTTAAAACAATGCTCTCAAACTTTGGGGGAAGACTGCTCTCCATGGTAGTTTTAACTCTTGTAATAAAGGGAAAAGAGAGTTTAAAATTAAACATAAATGATAAAAACCTCAAAATTTTCAAGTCACATTTCATTAACTGATAAAGGTCTACTCTGAGCCCTGGGCAAGGGCAGTGGAAGGGATTTGGTTAATTTGTAAGATTAAAGGCGTTCTGAATAATTGAGGCCACATTAGAGGGAGACTCTAGTTTGAATGACATTCCAAGGTCAGAAGACTGAAGAGCTGAGAGTCCTTATCCAAAAACACCAAGTTAACCTTTCAGACAGGAAAAATTCAAGCCACTGTGGCCTTGAACTTCAATGACTGATAAACAAGAAGCAGACAATATAAATTGGTAATCTACCTGTTTATACAGAGATTTATCTTTCCTTTGGTTAAGGGATCTGACCAGTGGAGTCTTGAATATTTTAAGGTGTTCTGTAAAAAGTAATGTGTTATCTTGACAGTTTATTAGCAACAAAGTCAAGAAGGTCAAAACTGAAGACTCCTTCTATAATTTTATTTCCTCTCTGCTTACATCTTAATAAAAGGTGTCTCTTGCAACAGTAAACAGAAACCAATCTGCATTTGCAGGTACAGAGAAGGTGCTTTCAAATATATTACAAGCAGAAAATGACATAAGCTTATGGAGATCAACATTACTCAACACTCTTTGGACCTTGGCACGATGCAAAATGATCTGTTTCTTCTCTTGGCTAAACAGAAAGTGAATAGCAAAGTCTACAGGATACAGACTAAACCAATTAAGATAATGGTAGTTTGGTTATGATTATTATTAATAATATAATACCATATACAGTGTTTTATAGGTTTCTAATAGTTTCCCGGATTTCGCTGGCCAGAGCTGCCTTGGTTGAAGGTGTGTGTGTCAGGCGCAGGTGGGGCTGCACATCCCGTCCCCTCACACCCTTAGAGGTGGCTCTTGAGGCTCTATGGGACACCGAATTTGGAATACCACAGCTACAAGTTGCCCGATTTCATCCTCAATGTTATCATCATGGATACTCTGGCTACCACCCTAACCTCCATTCCCCCTTCTCTTGGTAGCTGCCAAGATTTCCATCCTAGAATTCACACCCTGCCCACTGTGACTAGCACGCTTCATGCCACGCCTGGTTCTAGATGTGGGGAACATCGGAGAAGAATTATTATCCTGACCCCAGGCTACAGTTACTGGTTCAAGGGTAGGAACGTGACACAATTTGGGTCAATGAGACTGTACACTGGAGTTTTCTCAAGATCTGAAACATGCATCATCTCTCTTCCAAAAGATGTCCAGAGGGTTCCCTTCTGTACATACTCCAAATGTGGACAAGGAAGCATATGGGCCTGGAGTAGTGACAGCAATGACATGTATACTCAGGATGAGGCTGGCATCGGGAAAAGCAAAAAAGGACAGAAACGAAAAGAAACATAACTCTTGATGACACTGGTCTGCTGAATCCCACCAATCCAGAGGCCCACCTAGCTCTAGACTTCCAATAATATACACTAATAAATTCTCACTGTTACTTATGCTGATTTAACTTGAATTTTCTGTTACCTGCAGCTGATCTCACCCTAAGTGATACAGGTACTGTATGAGGTGATGCGGTCGGGTGTTCTATCTCCATTTTAGAAGTAAGAAGGATGAAGTTTCGAGATTTTATGTGACACGAGAGCACACAGCTAGTAAGTGATGAAACCAAGTTCTCTGACTCCAAATTCAGTGCTCTCTCCATTGTCACGTGACACCTCCATGATGTGGTCCTAGAAAGTCCCTTTTCAGATGTATGATTCCCACACTGTTTGAATTTAAATACTCTGAGATTATACAATTAAAATAAAAATTTGAGTGTTGGTTCAAAATACTTTTGCCTATTAAAGAGTATCAGTGTTTGTTAATGACAGAGAGTCACCACCTTCCTGTGGCAGCAAATCCGTCAAACAGCTCCATTCACGTCACCACCAACAGTATCAGGCATGAGGACAGCGTGGCAAGAGCATGTGTAGCTGGCGAGGTACACTGCTCTTATTGCGCAGGCTATAAAACCTATTAAAACAGAAGCCCTAGGTCAGTTATTTGACACCAGTTAACAACGTGACAGCGTGGAATCCTAAACAGAGCTCTGCCTTCCAGGAATTTGTTATCTAACTGGAGGAGAGAAGATGGTGACCCTTCTCGTCTCTGCTTCTCAACGATGCTCCTCTCCCACTGCCCTGATGTGAGATTAACTCTCTGTACTAGTGTGCTAAATAACCATGGGAGAATTAGGAATCTTTCTTTACTGATGGGGAAAGTACCCAACTAAGCTTAATCATCAGTTACATGAAAGAAACCAAGTCTAGGCTGGAGGGACAGAGAGAGAACAGTTAGAAAAAAGAAAAGTGATTTGTTCTCTGAAGAGCTATCCTGGGTTAACAAAGAGCAAACATAACTTAAACCAAAGGAGAAAAATCCAAACTGCCTAGAGATAAAGTAGACATCAATTATTATTTGAAATTAATATTATTTTTATAAGACTCATTTCAGACTGATATAGAGGAGCAGGAAATAGGCAGGTACAGCCAAATAAGTATCATGGTCTTCCTCCCACTTGGAATGCTGACTTCTCACCTATCAGACCTTCTACAGGGACTGCCCTGGTGGCGCAGTGGTTAAGAATCTACCCGCCAATACAGGGGACACGGGTTCGAGCCCTGGTCCGGGAAGATCCCACATGCCACAGAGCAACTACGCCACAACTACTGAGCCCATGTACCACAACTACTTAAGCCCGTGCACCTAGAGACCGTGCTCCACAACAAGAGAAGCCACTGCAGTGAGAAGCTCACGCACCGCAATAAAGGGTAGCCCCTGCTCACCACAACTAGAGAAAGCCCGCTCACAGCAACAAAGACCCAACGCAGCCAATAAATTAATTTAAAAAAAAAAGAGAATTTCCATATATTTAAAAAAACTTCTACAGAGAAGATCAAGAGTAGCGCTTAGGAGTTCTACCTTCAAGACAGACCTGTATCCAAAGCCCACTTCCAACCTTTACTAACCACGTGACTGTATGACTCAGTAAATTACGGAACCTATTTAAAACTATTTCCTCCTTTACAAAATGCATATTGTCGGGAAGAAGGAAAATAATACATGTAAAGTGTCCAACACAGAGTGTTCCGTAAACTGAAGATAGTAATATTAGTCATATGCCAGTCATTCTTCAAAACTTTGCCCAGGTTCCTCTCTGTAGACCGAGTCTCCCCTGGCTTCCCAAAAACCCTGATAATTTGACCTATAGCAGCTGCTAGAGCAACCATTACCATGAGTCTCTCTTAGAAGCTCTGGCCACAGACTCCAGAGAGTTCTGCAACATTAAGTCTTCCCCTTCCAGGACCAACCCTTCTTAGCTGGCTTTGCAGACTCTCAATAGGGCTAACGATCACGCCTCTACATCACTGCCAAGTTTCCCAGGCATCTGGGCACTCTCGCTTAGTCTTGTCTGCTCTAGAAGGATGTGACTTCTGGTTACCCAAACCAGCATTCTGGAAAGGGGTGCCTTTTGACTGGAACCACTGCATAAGCCAGCGTCCATGTCAGCCTTTTCACAGAGGGCCTGGGGAACTGTGAACGGGAGGACGTTCAAGCCTCTTCCTATTTTCTGCAAAGACTATAGTCTCAAGGGCTCCCATGCTGACCTTGTCTAAAAATCCTCACTACGGTTCCAGGTACAGGCTCATGTAAGGTCTTGCATCAGTTAAGGCAGTCAGGAAAACCACAGAAGAAATGTGAATGGAGAGAATTTAGTATAAAGAATTGTATAAGGTTACTCATCAGGAAACTGAAAGAATAAAAGATCATCTGCGTATCATGGAGGCAGCAAGCCCAAGAAACAGCTACCACCCCTGGGGCTGGAGGAGCAATGGAAAGAGTTTGTGATTATTACAAACGTAGAGAAGGAGGAAACAAAACTTCCAGAAGAACGCAGTCCTTGGAGGAGGGAGTACCAGCTGACTGACATGGGGTCTCTGGACTGATTCCCCAGGTGCTGGAAAAACTGCAGATCAAATTCAGCTGCTGCTACAGGAAGGAAGTGCTGCTGCCGGAGTGAAGAAGCTTTCCTGGTGACACTCAAAAGCAAACAGAAAGCAGTCAGTCCGGTCTCCCTCCTCTAGCCTTGCAATCTCCTCTTAGTGTCCCCTACTGGCAAATTCTAATCAGGAACCAGTCGGCAAAGCCTAAGTGCAAATGGCGGATTATTCCCAAAGCAAAGTATAGAAGGGTGGCTTTGGAGGTGAGAGACGACAGCTTAACGACTAGCACAAGGCTCTATCCTCCCCCTTGACTAGAGATGTCCCACACTGCGAAACCAATGGAGGGTTCAGACATCTAGTCTGCCCTTCTCTATTCAAGAGGACCCCCCACTCTCAGCCCTAGTAGTCCCTGAGGAAGGCAGGGATTTCCCAAGGATATAAAATGCTTAAAGGACCTCCTAAAACTGCCCACACCAGACCTATCTCAGTTCCTAAGTAACAAATCATGTTTCAAATGAGAGACTGAAAGGAATGACCAAATCCCCAATACCTACAAATACTTACAGACTTTCTACTAGGCCCATTACCACTGCTCCACCAAGGCCCCTGAGGTGATGGATGGATGGAAACATAAATAGATAGATAGATGATGATAGATAGATAGATAGATAGATAGATAGATAGATAGATAGATAGATAGATAGATGATAGATGATAGGTAGATAGATAGATAGATGATAGATGATAGGTAGGTAGGTAGGTAGATAGATAGATAGATAGATAGATAGATAGATAGATAGATAGATGATAGATAGATAGATGATAGATGATAGATAGATAGATAGATGATAGGTAGATAGATAGATATAGATAGATAGATGATAGATAGATAGATAGATAGATAGATAGATAGATAGATAGATAGATAGGTGATAGATAGGTAGATAGATGATAGGAAGAATTTTTTAAATTAAAAAGTTTTTAATAATAAAAATGTTTTAAATATATATATATATAAGCAAAGCCAAGAAAAAGCATGCTCCCCAAGGTCCCTAAGAAAATACATATATATTAAAGCCAAGAAAAGGCATGCTCTTTATTACCATGAGTTGTTTATTCCAAATCCCAATGCAGCCTTTGGTGACCAAACTGAACCAAACGGAAGACTTCTTTTGCCTAACGGGCATATAAACATAGAAGGCTAAGAGGCCTCCTTGGGCCCTCTCCCCTAAGCTCACACTCAAATCTTAATCCTCTGTGTATCACCCCTCTAATGGAGAAGAAAAGCAATTCCAAAGAAAAGCACATCATGCAAAGGGAAGGAAATAGTTTCTTCCTACCATCTAAGACTTCTCAAAGCATGGCAGCTCCTCCCAGGAAGCAAGGATGCAGGCATACCTTTACTCCTCCCACCAAGGTTTCACTCCCTGTAATGTGGGCAGTTAATGCCCTTAGACCAGCTGCCTCCCCATGCTTGGGAACAAAGTGAGGAAAGGAAAAATGGTTCCAAGGTGAGTCATGAGTTTCCAAAAGACGAAAATTACCATGACTATTCTTCCTTCCCCCACTATGGCTATCCATCCTCACGGGGATATTCCACTAGTGCATCTGAAAAGCTGAGTCAATGCCATCATGGAGCCATCTTTCCTATCCCTGTTCCTGGTCTTATAAATCCACCTCAAATCTAAGAGATGAGTAGTTTAGCCCCTCAAAACAGTGTTACCTCCAGAAACACCTGAGGTGAGTCAAAATAGGACATTAAGTTGACCCCAAGGACGTATTTTGTATAAGGGTAATGTCACTCATTTTATTGATCACATTTTCCTATATCACTAAAATTCAAAATCAATGAGCACTAGGTAATAGTCAATTTAATGCAACTCTAACAATATAGGGAGAAGTCTCACAGGTCCCCACAATGCTGAGATAAGCTAAACTATGGGGCCGATGTCTCACTGCCCCTCAGGTGAGGAGAGTGTATGGAATCTGGGGAGAGGGCACCTTTCTCCAGAGACTCCGGCCTGCTGTTTCCACTCCATGATGCCACGAGGTAGAGATCACATTACCTCTTGCTACCTCAGGACTGTTGCCACTTAGGATACACAAAGGAAAATAACAACACATCTAGTGGCTCCAGAGAAGGCAAGACCAAACAAAATGTCACCCACGAAAGTGGTGCCCCCAGTGGAGACAAATGACAACTGACCAGAAGTATATCAATAGTACTTTGCTATTCAAGCAAAGCTCACAAGCACACACAAAAGATCTTCTAGAACTGAACTTCTAGATATCAAACTAAATATCTCAGTAAATTAATTGACAGAGAAGTGGTAAACATCCAGTCCCAAATTAGTGCACTAGAACTCCAATTAAAAGAATAATCTCAAATTATAGAAAAGTGAATCGTGAGGGAAAAGGTAAAAGACTTGGAGGACAGATTCAGGAGAACTAAGATGCCTGTAACAGGAGTTCTAGAAATTATTAATGGAATACAGCAACAAGAGGAGATAATTAAACAAATAATAAAAGAGAACTTCCCTGAGATGAAAGTCCCAGTTTTCAGATTAAAATTGTTTACTAAATCCTAGGCAAATTTATTTGAAAAAATATACACTCTTGAGCACGTGATGTTAAATTCCTAAACTCTATGGATAACAAAATAATTACAAATTTCTAACAGAAAATAAGTTATCTATCTAGAACTGGTATAGAAATTTTTATTCATCACACTGGAAGCTAGAAGATATTGGATTATTACCTATAAAGTACTGAGAGGAAAGGATTGCAACTTAAAAACCCAGATGTTTAACTATCAGGAAGAAAAAAATTGTTTATACTCACGTCACCCATACCTCACCAAAAGAAAAGGCTCAGGAAAGGACTCTAACCAAACAACTAATGGATCAGAACCAAAACTCAATTTGTAACATAATGGAGAGGAAACAGTGTGTTTCCCACACAGAGAAAGTTTTGCAGAGTGTGAGTGTGAAAGAGAGAGAGACAGAGAGAATTATAAGTGGATACTGATAAACTGTGTGAATGAGTGATTGATGAATGCACTAAATAAGAATTATTAAAATACAAGGAATAAAAGTCTATGAATATTTTAATAATACTCAAGAATTAAAAGTACTAAACTATTTCAGCAAAACTTTGAGATTGGGGATAGAGAAAAGAAAGATGTTTTCCAAAAGTCTCATCTGGGTTGGGGCTGGGATCTTATGAATGGGCAAAAGTGAAACTATTCTTAAAGTCTTACTTTATGGAATAATGACAGGGAAAATAGAAGGAAGATACAGGGTCTTGATGGGGGAAATAGGCAAGATATTGTTAGATACCTATCAATAGTAGAGAAATTTGTATATGAGTTTGAATAACAGAAAACAGAATAGGAAAGAAAGTAGAATAGAATTTCCAAATTAACAGCAAATGAAATGAATGTCAACTTCAACAAATGGACACCAAAAAAAATGAAAATGAAAAAGACCATTCATTCTGGATTATTTAAATATTTTTAGCATTCAATAATAATTTGCCTATTGGCTTTTTGGTTATGTATCTTTTGCTCTGATTTGTTTGTTAGTGGTTGCCCTAAAGATTATAGTATTAATATCTAACCTTACCTTCTCAGTCTAATTGGAGCTAATTTTGCTCCACTTCATATAAAAGGTAAAAGCTTTCCAAACATATAGGCTTTCCACCGAACTTTTCAGTGCATCTTCATACGCTAAAAATCCCACAAGTTTTTGCTTTTTTCAGTCATACATATTTAAAAAACCTTAAGACGGGAAAAAATAGTCTTTTCTATTCAGCCAGAGATTTGCCATTTCTGTTGCTCTGCCTTTATTCCTGAGGACCCTTTCACCTGAAAACTTTCTTTGGCATTTCTTAAGAAGCAGTTCTGCTGATGATGACTTCTCCTAGCTTTCCTCTGTCTGAGAAAACTATCTCTGTTTTGCTTTCATTCCTGATGGATATTTTCACTGGACGTAGAATTTGAGGTTGACAGTTCATTTCTTTCAGCGCTTAAAGTTGTTGTTTCACTCTCCCCTGGCTTCCATGGTTTTTGATAAGAAATCCACAGTCGTTCTAATCACTGCTTCCGTATATGTAACATGTCACTTTTCCCTAGCTGCCTTCAAGACTTTATTTCATCAGATTGACTATGGTGCATCTAGGTGCAACATTCTTTGAGTTTGTGCTGTTTTAAGTTTCACTGAGCTTCCTGAATCTGTAAACATTTGAGTTTGTCTTCCCCAGATTTGGGAAATTTGGGCCATTATTTCTTTAAATATGTTTTCTGCCTCAATATTTTTTTCCTCTCATTCTAGGACTACTGTGACATGTATGTTAGACCTTCTGATATCATTCCACAGGTCTCTGAGGCTCTGTTAACTTTTTCAATTTTTTATCCCTTTGTTTCTGAGATTATGTTCAAATTCATTGACTTATTTCTCTGTCTTCTCCACTATACTATTGAGTTCAGACATTGAGCTTTTCTATTTCAGATATATTTTTTATTTCTAAAATTTCCATTAGGCTCTTTTTTATAGTTTTATTTCTCTGCAGAGAGCTCCTATTTTTTCATTCATTTTAAGTGTGTTTACCTTGACCTCCTGGAACATAGTTATAACAGGTGCTTAAAGACTTTGTCTGAGAATTCCAACATCCAGGCCACTTCAGGGTTGCCATTGATTTATTGTCTTCTCCCTTGAGTATGGGTCACATTTTTCTGGGTCTTTATATATCACATAACTGGATTTTGAGACTGTGTCATGGAGCCTCTGGGTCCTACTATAATCCTCTGTGTTGGTGGGGACATAGAACGATGGAACTCTCGTACAGTGCGGATCCGAATGCAAAATGGAGTAACCACTTTGGAAAATCGTTTGGTGGCATCTGATAAAGTTCAATACGTACCTACCACATAACCCAGCTATTTTGCTACTACATATTTATCCAAGTGAAATGAAAGCAAATGTCCAAATAAAGACTTCTACATGAACACTCATAGCAGCATTCTTCATAAAGTCCCCAAACTGGAAATACCCAAACATCCAGCAACAGGTCACTGGAGAAGCAAATTATGGCATATTCACACAATGGAATAGTAAAAGTGAACTATCGTTATACACGAAGTAGATGAATCTCAAAATCATTAGGCCATTTGAAAGACGTCAGGCAAAAAAAAAAGTATATTCTCTATGATTCAATTTATGTAAAATCCTAAAAGATTCAAACTAATTTACATTAGCAAAAGGCGATGTGTCTAGCTAAAGCCAGGGTGAAGAGAGGGATGGATTACAAAGAAACACAAGGAAATTTTGCAGGTGATAGAAATGTTTGTTATCCTGATTGAAGATATGACTTCACAAATGTGTATAAACATATCAAAGTAATCAAATAGTACACTTTAAATACATGCCTTTAGTGTGCTTCAGTTACATCTCCATGTAAATAAATACGAACTAAAGAAAAAGAAATAGAATAACATCAAGTATACCAGTCCTCTCACTGTGTGTGGCTGAATTCTCCCATTAAAAGACAAAAGACAGAACTCAGATTTGTTTATTTAAAAAAAAAAAAACCCTAAGCTTACAAGAAATACTTACAGTGATAATAAAAGGCTGAAAATAAAGAACTATACAAAGAGAATCTGGGAAAATATAAATAAAAGGAAAGTGGAATTGAACATTTTAAAATCAGCAACGTTATGAAAACATCAAACACTTCAAAGGGATATTTTGCAATAACAAGAACGCATTATTTATAAAGAAGATATCACAGCCACCAAATAAATATGTAAAGCAGAAAGTATTGGAAATGCAAACAGAACTTAATAAATAAACAAACAACAAATATACTAGGAAGATTCAATACACTTCTTTCAGAAACGGGTAGACCTAGTAGACAAAAAAATAAGCTAATACCTAGAGGACCTGAATCATGCAATCAATAAATTGAATAATACAAGAAATAAATGTATTAAATATATGGAGAACCATATGGCTCCAAATAGAGCAGACATACACATTTTTGTCTTATATCCATGAAACATTCACAAAAAAATGGATCCAGTACTTCGCTTAAATAAACATATATTCAAGAGAATCATTTACAGGCCACATTTTCCTTTCATAATAAATTAGAAACAGAAGATGAAACTGTAACTGTCAGGACTTTTCCAAGGCTGAAATACCACCTGACATTGATCATGAAACAGGTTAAACTTGCAGGCAGAAAATCTGGGATCAAATTCCCCCTCTGCCACAGTGACCTTAGGAGGTTACACAAACCCTTTGAGAATCCAACTCCTATAAGATATCAGTGATCCTACCCTCCCTACAAATTTCATGAAAGTTATTGCTAGTGACAAGGCCAACTGAAATCATGAAAATTAAGGCAGTTTTCAAATTGTAAAGTCCCATACAAACATAGGGTTTTTATGAGAAAATATGTCCGAGTAGCAATCCACGGACTCACAAAAAGAATTTGGGGGGAAGGGCTTTAGAAGCATGTCTTTTTCTATTGGGGTCTACCTGTATGCATATGCAAAGGTATTTTTACAGAAATCTAGAAAGACCATACCAACTTGAATTAGCAGGAGCTGCAGCAACTAACAATCATAGCTTGTTACTAACTTACACTAATGAAGAGGAAAAGCCCCTCAGATAGCAGCTACTTAAATATTTGATGACTAATAAATTAAATGTTAATTAAATACTTCAGCGATTTTCTTCCCTGACCAGCATATAATTAACATTTAATTTGTTATAAAATATTTAAAGTTATGAAATATTCTATGGCATCTAAAATGTCTCCGTTGCCAGACCATCTTGGGAAAATGTGTCAAGGGTACAAGAGGTTAGACTGGCATTTAAACCTCAGGAGACAGAATATAAAAAGTAACTTTTGTGACTTTTTCACATAAAGAAATTGAGAATGTGATAAAGAGAATCTCATTTTCCAATTGAATATAGCCAAGGAATTTATAACTAAGTTTTACTAGGGGGTAAAGGAAGAATTCCACATCTAAAAATGTCATGAATGTTGCAACCACCTCAACGGCAGCTGGAAAACATGATTAAAGTTGGTTAGGAAGAAAGCACCACTGACTTCAGCCTCTTTGAACTTGAAATACATTTGGAATAATGAGCTTAAGGAGGAGGCAGATTGGACAGAACAGTTATCTAGTAAAACAAAGGGTACCATTAAAGATGTGCCCTTCTCCCAACTTCTCCCACAAGGCTGTCTGAAAGTCCCAGATGGAAAAGCATTTTCCATGCAAATCAAAGCTACAACGAGGTACCACCTCACACCAGTCAGAATGGCCATCATTTAAAAGTCTACAAATATAATAACAATTGCTGGAGAGGGTGTGGAGAAAAGGGAACCCTCCTACACTGTTGGTGGGATTATAATTGGTGCAGCCACTGTGGAAAACAGTATGGAATTTCCTTAAAAAACTAAAAATAGAGTTGCCATATGATCCAGCAGTCCCACTCCTGGGCATATAGTCATAAAAAACTATAATTCAAAAAGATACATGCAACCCTATGTTCATAGCGGCAGTATTTACAACAGCCAACACATGGACCTAAATGTCCATCGACAGATGAATGGATAAAGAAGATGTGGTATATATGACACAATGGAATACCACTCAGCCATATAAAAGAATGAAATAATGCCACTTGCAGAAAAATGCATGGACCTAGAGATTATCATACTACGTGGAGTAACAGAAAGAGAAAGACAAATATCATATGATATCACTTATATGTGGAATTGTAGGAGTTTGGGATTAGCAGAGACAAACTACTATATATAAAATAGATAAACAACAAGGTCCTACTGTATAGCCCAGGGAACTATACTTAATATCCTGTAATAAACCATAATGGAAAAGAATATGAAAAAGAATGTGTGTATACACACACACACACACACACACACACATATAAACTGAATCACTTTGCTGTACACCAGAAACAAACACAATGTTGTAAATCAACTATACTTCAATTAAAAAAAAAAAAGAAATCCATTTCCCCGTTGGTTCAAAGTTGATCTTGGAAAATACATGAGCCTGGGCTTATAGCAAGGGAAGTAGGGTCTGGACAGGCGGAGAGAGCTAGACGCACTGGTAAGGAGAGAAGGATTTGGGGAAAGAACATCCACACTGTTAGTCTTTAAACTAGGACCATGCAGAATAATCACCAGACCAAGAGAAACGACTTCTCTTGCGGATCAGTAGAGCTATTCAATGAACCAGGTTAAGGGCACTCTCCTAAAAGAAGGCTTCCTTCACACACACCTGCAACATCAGAGCAAACAGGTCAGTTCCACTTCTGAAGATCGCAATTTGGAATGCGGCCTCTCCCCTTCCATCCCTTCATCACCCTTCTTGCACACAAGGTCTGCAGCACACCCCCAGTTCAGTGATTCAGAGTGCAACACATATTCTATCAAGGTGAGGTAAACATGGCACACACACCAGCCTCTGGATTTGACCTTCACAGTACTAAATCCAACAGCATCCCAGACCCCCTGAATCTCTGTTACAACAATACTGATGGCAGCCTACCCGAACTCTCTCCTCCACCCTCTTCTGTCTAGCGTCTTAAGAGAATCTAGCTCCAACCCCTGCCCCAAAGCCCCAAGGACTACATTCTGCTCAGCACAATATATGCTAGTCACAGAAGTCTCCTTCTGTTCATCAGTGATTGATGCAGGAGTAAACAGGAACACATGTAGTTCTTGGCCAAGAGATCTGAGGAGAGATCTATTGGGACCAATCTGTGAAGAAGGAGAACTTGGAAAAGACTGTCCTGATAACCCTGTTTGTTGTTGTGTCTCTGCAACTGTGGAGAGGAGGCAGCCACCTCATCACCATGGGGAAAGCACCCCCCAGTGTATGGAGATCAGGACGAAAGAAGCTGGCCCCTCAAAGACATTCGTGAGGCTGAATTAAGCTACTCTTGGGATGCCCACCTCTGGACTCCTCACACTGTGTTCTTTTTCTGATAGCCCTTCCCCAAACATGCAGCCTTCCTCTTCTTTCTATGTTCCATTTTCTCAATATTTCTGCCCTTTTTAACTCATGTTAATTCCCTGCTACCTGGGTCACACATCCAGGGCTTCCACTTGGACAAGCCCCAGTCTGTTCACACTTAGTCCAGCTCACTCCTGCAAACATTAATAGTACCTACTGTGTATTGGGCGTGAGGCTTTGTGCTAGTAGTAAAGTTTATGTGGGGCCCATGTAAATGTTTCTAAAACCTAGACTGCAGTATGACTGGTGTTGTCCCTTCCAGAGAGCAGTACTCCTGTCCTACCCAGGTATCCAAAATTGCATAAACAATAGTGTCTACATCAAGAACTGACTCTCTCTCTCTGTGCTCTTGAGTCCTACTCCATCCTCTACCCTAGCAAGTTATTTCACTGACTTCCACCTGCAGATCCAGAGGCAGCCACTCCAGGGGAGAGATTCAACCTTGCCAAGAAGCATCTGTAAACTTCTGGGACTGAGGATGGCTTCAGTAAACAGCCTAATTCTGCAGCTGTTCTTACAAACCTTAGTTTTCTTGTTTGCATTTCTCTCTCTTCAGCTTCTATAGAACTACAAGTCCTTTCCCTGGAAGGTAGGCCACCTTCATGGCTTTGCTTCCCAGGAAATTGTGGCCCCAGGCTCTGGTCTGCCTGCCTGCTTCCTTACCTGCTCGTTGGCCTGGTTCTGACTCCTGGCACTACCCCGCACAGCCCAGCTTAATCAGTCCCTGCCACACAAGAAGAGCCTCTGTCCACACCCCAGTGTGTTGACTTAACCAGAGCTCTGAGAAGTATTGGTTCTGAAGGAGGGAAATGTTTGCATAATATTGTAGAACACGCTGCCCTGTGAGTATAAGCTGGGGAAAGGGACAAGTACTCTTCCACAGGGAAGGTGATGAAGCAATAAAAGAGAATTAGAAAGGGCATATGCATCAAATAGGAATATATGCAGAAGCTATAAAAGACTAGAT
Organism: Hippopotamus amphibius kiboko; assembly: GCF_030028045.1. Classification (NCBI taxonomy): domain Eukaryota; kingdom Metazoa; phylum Chordata; class Mammalia; order Artiodactyla; family Hippopotamidae; genus Hippopotamus; species Hippopotamus amphibius. The sequence goes on along the minus strand of NC_080195.1, from coordinate 53,177,814 downwards.
TTGGAAAACGGTCAAATGAGAACAAATGAGGTATTTGGAAACATCACATGATCTACAATTTCACTCTTCCTATTAACTAAGTCAGAATGGGGAGTGTCCCAGATTAGAGCTGATTTCAGAGGAGGAATTCTTGTTTTTCTTGCATGTAACCTACCCACGGGTGACTCGACAGTGTGTACTGATATCAGACCGTCTGCAAGTACCCAGAGGTGCTCATGCTCTCATCCGTCAGCAACTACACAAACCCCACACGAAGTCACGCAGCAACATCAGGCTTGGTGACAACTGAAACTTTGTTTACCATGTCCAAAGATGTTTTCTTGGTGGAACAGCTTTCATCCAGGCCACTGAACTCTCTGATGAGCCCACCACAGTGATAAAGCTCTTCTTATCCCCAGACTGGCAGGGAACATCAGCATCACACGTAATTATCAACCTCAGAGGAAAGAGTCCATTAATGATCTGGGCTGAAACCAGGTCTGAATACTAATGAAAGGGTGGCCTTCTAGGATATTAATTAGGGGTGACACTTTCAGGGCAAGCTTGACTTTTCTTCCTAGGTTTCCAGTGGAGACCATGCATCGGATGTGAGCAAAATGCAGAAAAGAATAAGAAAGGAAAAAAAGGAACAGTGGAGAACTGAAAGAAAGAAAGGAAGAAAGGAAGAAAGAAAGAAAGAAAGAAAGAGAGAAGGAAAGAGAGAGAGAGGGAGAGGGAGGGAGGGAGGGAAAGAGAGAGAGAGAGAGAGAAAGAAAGGAAGGAAGGAAGGAAGGAAGGAAGGAAGGAAGGAAGGAAGGAAGGAAGGAAGGAAGAAAGAAAGAAAGAAAGAAAGAAAGAAAGAAAGAAAGAAAGAAAGAAAGAAAGAAAGAAAGAAAGAAAGAAAGAAAAGGAACCATGAAAAGCAAATCAGGAAGGTTTCAATCCTAAAACCCCCAAAATCCAAAAACTCAAAAGTAATTCAATTGCCTATAACTCAGGTAGCAGCTGCCCTCTTCTTGTCATTTGAGATTTAATAAAACTGATTCCATCTTTTTTCTCCTGTGTTCAGTGGACAGTCTAATACTCTCCCCTAAGATATCCGAGGCGCTCTAGGGTTTATGTTCTCAAGGTTTTTCTGATTCTAAGTTTCTCAATCTGATGAATATGACAGTCCACCTGCACTTCTTCAAAATGTGGTCTTGAGAGCAGGAGTATTGGTAACACCTGGACACGTTCATAATTCAGAATCTTGGACCCTACCCCAGACCTCCCGGATCAAAATCTTCAAGTTTAACAAGCTCCCCAGTGATCAGCATGTATATTACTGTTTGAGAAGCTCTGCTATACTCAATGCAGACATTGTAGTTATAGAACTCAGTTGCTCCTTGATTTCCTCAAAAGCATGAAGAGAATAACAGACTTTATTACAGATCTGGGGCAATGGAGGGGTTTGCAAGAAACCAATGCCTATACGTTATAACTCTAATCTCACATCTCAATTCCCCTCTTTTATTATTCAGAGTAATTTGGTTCCCACTCCAACTTAGCCCTGTGTTCACATTGGCATACGTTAAAAAAAAAAACTCATTTATATCCTTTGATAAAACAATGGATTATCTCAAACTTTCACACTTCCCCCCAAAATCTGCAGCATTATGCAGATTGGAAGAAGAAAGGAAAAGAAAGAACAGGGGAGACTTTGAAGTTCTATGCTTTCCTCTCTTTCTCCCCTTCCAGCCTCTGTGAGTAAAAGGAAGCCATACAGACATATAGACATATTTTCCTCTGATATGAAATATGTCACCTCTATCCCACTTGAAAGGCAGATACTGTTAGAGTCACTTTGGATTTTGAAACACTTTTTCTTTCATCCTACAAAGCCCAGATCTCAATTATTCACTGTAAAGCAAGATAAGAATAGCTTAGGTCATTCAACTCCACAGAGTGTAAACACCATCTGTGAGCCACAACTTTCATACGTTTCACCAGAATTACAGGCAGAGATGAGAATTATTCTAATTGGTTTCTCTTTATTTGATCCATCTCTTTTGTCAAGATCAGCTCTGATGTCAGACTCCAGACTCATGACTTTGGCCATACCTTCTTCACCTGGGTCGTTGGCTTTACTTGTGGGCCTTGTGGCCATGTCTCTCTGGGACCGGCTATCGTCCCCCACAGGATCTTACTAAGAAATTCTTGGCAGAGGTAAGTGTTGCTTCAGTTTTAAAATCTTATTTTTGGTGGCTTAGGATCAGATGAGCAGGAACATGGGGTGTCATCAGACTTACTGAGAGTAGGGAGAAAGGGAAGGGGTTCACTTATATCCATGAGGCAGAAGCAAGAGAATGTTCCAGACATGGAAGACTGGGGGGTGGGGGGTGGGGGTGGCCTACATGATGATAACACATCAAATTAATGTGCTTTATTAGGTAGGTGGGCAGCAGCCTCTAGTAGGCACTAACCAGCTTCGATCAAGAGAAGAGTTGATCAAACATAGCCTTGAGTTCAGTTAGCACAATGAATGTTCAGTACAACAAACATTTTTTTCAGCAGATGCTAGTGCCAGGCATCGTGCCAGACCCTGGGGAAGTACAAACAATTGCAATATAGTCCCTGCCTTCAAGAAGTCCAGTAACAGGACAAATTTGAGTATTATATGGTACATTCTAAAATAGATACAAGCACAGGGTGTCTTACACAGCACAGATTTCTTCACATGTCTTGGGCAATCAAGGGAGGCTTCAGGTGGAGGTATCACCTAAGAGATTTTCCTATTCTAATGTGGTAGAGACTGAGGTCCTATTTTCATCATACCTTTCACCATGAATACGCTTATGTTAGGTTTTCTAACATAATTCTCAACATAACTCTCCTGAAAGCTTTGTAACAGAGTTGTTAAAATAGAGGAGCCTATAGAAACCACCAGCCTGCAAGGCAGGGGTCGAGATCTATGGGAAACTGATGTTAGATTATGAACTCCTGCCATAAAACAATTTGGAGGATTAAAAGACAACAGTTCAAGTTAGAGAAATCTTGTAATTTATTGTCCAAACTAAGACACTTCTAAGAGTGAAGGAAAGACACTATTAATAATTTCTAGGGAATGTAAGACCTGAAACCATAAAACTCCTAGAAGAAACATGAGCAGTAAGCTCTATGACATCAGTCTTGCCAGTGATTTTTTTTTTTTTTTTTTTTGGATTTGACACCAAAAGCAAGGGCAACAAAAACAAAAATAAACAAGTTGGACTATATCAAACTAAAAAACTTCTGCACAGCAAAGGAAACTGTCAACAAAATGAAAAGACAACTTATGGAATGGGAGAAAATATATGCAAACTATATATCTGATAAGGAGTTAATATTCAAAATATATAGAGAACTCATAAAACTCAATAGCAAAAAAACAAACAAAAAAACACAAACAATTCAATTTAAAAAATGGGTGGGGGATCTGAATAGACATTTTCCCAAAGATGACATACAGATAGCCAATAGGTACATGAAAAGGTGCTCAATCAACATCAGTAACCACTGGGGAAAGGCAAATCAAAACCACAATGAGCTATCACCTCATACCTGTTAGAATGGCTACTATCAAAACAACAAGAAATGACAAATGTTGGCGAGGACATGGAGAAAAGAGAACCCTTGTGCACTGCTGGTGGGAAAGTAACCTGATACAGCCACTGGGGAAAACAGGATGGAGGTTCCTCAAAAAATTAAAAATATAACTACCTTACAATCCAGAAATTCCACTTCTGATTATTTATCTGAAGGAAACTAAAACACTAACTCAAAGACATCTACACCCCCATGTTCACTGCAGCATTATTTACAAGCCAAGACATGGAAACAACTACGTGTTCATTGAGGACAAATGGATAAAGAGGTGGCGCAGTGGTTAAGAATCTGCCTGCCAATGCAGAGGACATGGGTTCGATCCCTGCTCCAGGAAGATCCCACATGCCACGGAGCAGCTAAGCCCGTGTGCCAAAAAAGAAAATGTGATACACACACACACACACACACACACACACACACACAGAGAATGGAATATTATTTAGCCATAAAAAGGCAGAAATCCTGCCATTTGAGACAAAATGGCTGGACCTTGAGGGCATTGTGCTAAGTGAAATAAGACAAATACTGTATGATCTCCTTTACATGTGGAATCTAAAACAAAACCAAACAAACACCACCACCAATCTCACAGAGAACTGACTGAGAGTTGCCAGACAGAGGTGGGGGTTGGAGGTAAGCAAAATGGTGGAAAGTGGTCAAAAGGTACAAAATTCCAGTTATGAAATAACTAAGTCCTGGATATAATATACCATGGTGACTACAGTTAAATATACTGTATTATATATGCCAAAGTCGCTAAGAGAGTAGATTTTAAAAGTTCTCATCACAAGGAGAGAATTTGTAACTGGGTGCAGTGATGGATGTTACCTAGCTTCATCGTGGTCATTTCAGAATATATACATAGATCGAATCATTATGTTGTACACCTGAAACTAATATGTTACATGTCAATTATATCTCTATAAAAAAATAATAATTTCCAGGACTATAAATTTAACCTGGGACTAACCTGGCTGAACTGATAATAGGGTCATCCTACTAACATTTCCAGTTACCTTGTATCTTAGTCTGTTAGGCTGCTATGACAAAACTACCACAGACTGGGTGGTTTATAAACAACAGAAATTTGTGTCTCACAGTCTAGAGTCTGGGAAGTCTAAGATTTGGTGTCTGATGAAGGCCCACTTCCTGGTTCACACACTGTCTTCTCACTGTAACCTCACAAGGCAGAAGAGGCAAAGGACCTCTGTTTTAAGGACTCTAATGCCATTTATGAGGGCCGTGCCCTCATGACCTAATCACCTCCCAAAGGCCCCATCTCCAAACACCATCACCTTGGGGGTTGGGTTTCAAAATATGAATTTTAGAGGAACACACACATTCAGTCTATAATATCTCTTAAATAATAAATGCCCCAGACAACATATCTTGCCATCACCATTGGTCTTCCTACATCATGTTGAGGATGAACTGCTCGTGAAGGATTTCCAATAACGCCCTTCTGAACCTGAGATCAATTTTTGGCCTTGGGAACAGGCAACTTTTTAATAGTAAGAGTAGGATCCCATCTAAATGAACCATTTAAAACAGAACTGCTGGGAAGAGAGGGGCCAGGAGAGCACTCCACCCAACTACAGGGGAAAGGCACTGGGGAAACAGACTCAGTTTGTTCTCTAATCTCTGATGTCAGGCTGTGTGAATACCCAGCACCCGTGGCTGGGGAGAGAGGAACAAAGGTAAAACAGGAGGCTATCTCAGTTGGTAGCAGAGACTATTGAAAGAATGGGTGAAACTCAGCAAGTCAAGGCAGAAATGCAATACCCAGATGGTCCACTGAAAGGTGGTAAAGCCCAGTTGCTGCCTAGAGTTCATTCAGGTTCTGCCTGGAGAGGCCTAACCCACGAATCCAATTAGCTGCACTGAGGCATTTGGAGGGACAGAATGGTGTTAAATACAATGTTGATCTGATATACATTTTAAAGTATGTATTTATAAGAAGTCCTTTCAAATAATGGTGATAGCAGCTCACACACTGAATGTTTCAGCCACTGTTCTAAGTTCTTCACATTTATCGAAACACAGTGTTTTCAGGATACCCTTAAATGCTGGATACTGTTATCATCGTCATTTTGTACTTGAAAAACTGAAGTACTGAGATCTGAGCTATGAAGTCTTGGAGGAAGCCACGCACCCACCATTTTTGCAGTTCTGCCTCTGTACCGGCAGATTTGAGTAGCTCTTTCAAGGGAATGCCACCTACTTAAGAAATATATGAGCAAGAACTTGAGATTACCCTAGAAAGTATCTTAAGGGTTCATAAATTAAGAAAATTCTTCCAGAAATGGTGAGAATTTTAAAGGTTTGTTCATTTACATGCTGCTGAGCTTGGCGCACTATTCAAAGTGCACACCTCAAATAAGACAACAGTACGATGTAGTTCACCTAGAACTAATGGATGATGGAGGAAGCAGACTGGCTCCTGTTTCTCAAAGAGGAGTGGGAGAAGTCACGGAAACTTTCCAACAGAACATCAGCTCTGTGAGTAAAGCTCACAACTTCAGAGAGAACTGTCTTGCTGGCAACCAAGGGCAAAGTCAGAGAGGGTCACTAGAGCCTGGGTCTCTAAAAAGATACCTACCACCCAGCAACCTGAAAACCTGCTCTGGAGGAATACCAGCTTATTGCTAAAGCTCATCCCAATAAACTAGAGCTCATATTTGCCTCAGGATGAATGGTTTTAATTTTGAAAGCTGCTCTGAATTGTTTATCATGAGAATGTTTAATAATGTAATGTGGCTGCGATATGGGAATGCACCATCGGGAGGGGCAGGGGCTGAATAATTGACTGGGAGAAGCCTCTTCGCTCAAGGCCAGCAGGGCCACGCTGGCCAGTAAAGGAAACACTGTAGTAGGAGAGTGGGAGGAAATAGCCGGCAGGAAGACAAGAAGAACCAAAAAGAGTGTCACATGGAGAAAAGGAACTGCAGCTCCTTTCTCTTTCAAGTCCCTTACAGAAGGCCCTGTGGGGTATGTAGTAGGATTCCATACTACCCAGGAGTCCAAACAACTAAAGGTGTGCTTTCAGCAGTAGAGTTGGGGGAAGACAGTGGGTTCCGGAAGGACTTGGATGACGTCCCTCTGAGGCTCAGGAAACATGCCCCGAGACTTCAGCCACACTGATGAGGTGAGGCACACCACAGTCAGCAACACGACTGGGCTTCTACACGAAATTAATGTTTATTGTGTGTTGTTTCCAAATTAAATTTCCATTAACTAATTCTTTGATTAAAAAATCTCTTTAATTCATAATGTGCTGAAAGAGGAAATAAAGCAACACTATCCATGATCAATGAAATAAATTGCCAGAGAACTTTTTGGAAAAGGGCTCTGAATCCAATTACAACACAAATATATTAAATGATGTATCGGATATTCTCCAGAAAATGCCCTAAACGGGGCCTGCATTTCCTGGCACTACTATGCAAGGAGTTTTCCCTCTTCACAGGACTAAACAGAACTAATCGCCTATAATTGTTATTTGTTAGAAAAGTGTGGCAGAGTCTCTCTGTGCCCTTCCCAAAGAGAGACTGCGTATATGCAATGAGGGAGAGATGTATGTAACATCTGCAGATTCTTGCTAAGAGCCACATCATAGAAAAACCTCCCTTATTCTCTTCTTTGATATGTGGGTTTCTGTAAACAAAATGGGAGAAGCGAAGCCCCCTGTAAGCCGAAGAAGACAAAATAAAATTGTGTCCGGATGTAGTAAGAGCACAGTTACAGCCCAGGATAAAGTAATATAAGAAATCAGCATCCTTACGCCCTTTTGCTAAAAACAGTTGCATATTTTCACCAGACTGCCTCGTAGGAGAGAAGGCAAGGCTGGGAACGGGGATGTTGCCTTTGTAAAAAGCCTTTGGAAAGAGCATCTCAGCATGACAGTGAGAAACCATGTTAGTTCTCTACAGGAATTAAGCAGCTGCACTGTGTGCATCTGTAATTCCAGGGAAGTGTCAGCCTCACCACCACAAGGGATAGAAGCTTCAGAGGCAAAATCACTGTTAATCCCTATGAGGTTTGCAGCAAAAGATGTGCTGTCAGCAGCAACAACCCCAGAGGTTGCTGGCTTGAATTCTCAGGCCACGCTCACGTGAACTGGGGTGTCTCTGTACTATGCAGTGACTCTAGAGACTGGTGATGCATATTTCTCCCATCCTATTCTATGAAGAACTGAATTCTGCCTCAGCTGATGGGATACGGAATGCAAGGACTAGGCAAGGACACAGCTGTGGCATGAGATTTAAAATCCTTGAGGATACAGAGGGAGCTCAGGCCAGGATAGATAGAGTCCCTCAAGAGCTGAGGGTCAACATATTGACAAGCTCAGAGGCAAATGTGACAAGCTGCCAAAACTCCAAAGGCAAAATGTGGTAGCTACAATGGTTCAGAGAGTTGCTCTAGGAAAAAGGACATATTTAGAGTCAACTCCATGGATGGAGATTTCAGGATACTGCAGGAAAACGGAAGCAGGATGGGTTTTTTTGTTTGTTGGTTTAATCTACAAAGTTTCTTCCTGAACATCACGTAACAAGAACAAGAAAGAAAAGTGCAGATTATGTCTCTGCTTCTCACCATGACAATAACTGATAACAAACTAATATTCTCATCGTGATCGACCATAAAACTGGACAAATCTATGATGTAATCAACGTTTTCAGGTGGTGGACAACAGAAATCAAACAGAAGAAGGGAATCAAATGAGGTGAACTCTATGCTCTCCTTGGCTTTCTGGATGAAAGCAGTTTCTGGGTCATAGCTCAGGGAGGTAAGTTCATGCAGAGCATAATGTGTGTATTACCTGGAGAGACAGAACTTGGATATCAGGACCTCAAGGGAATGGAATTTGTGGAGCCTTGTCCTGGAAACAAGGACGCGTCACAGAGGAGGAGAATAAGAACTCTGCAAATGGAGCTTAGCGCTTTGAACAAAGCTTAAAATGCATAGGATGAGAGTAGATGAGTCATAACAGATAATAGCTACTGGGGATGAGATCTGTGTATTGAGTGGACATTGCAGAGTTCATAGAATGCACAGAGATGTGGGTGTTCCTACCACCCAATGCAAAGAAGCCTCACTGCACACTCCAAGAATTCAACTGAGATTGCAGAAAAGCCAAAAATGAGTTGCCTTGTTCTAGCCATAGAGCAAAGCCTACTATAAATCGATCCTAACATATTTACAAATATGCCCTGAAATCCCCAACCTGATTCTCCATTAAATTAACTGACAAAACAAAACCCAACATTCTTCAAAAGAAGACAACAAAAGTCAGGCTTTTTAAAAAGCAGCTAAAATGTCTAGTATACAATCAAAAATTACCAGACATGAGAAGTAAGAAAATGTGATCCATTTAAAAAAAAAATCAATGAAAACAGATCAAGAGATGACAGAAATGCTGCACTCAGCAAACAACTACTTTAAGTAGCTAGTATAAATATGTTTAAGGATATATGAGAAAAGATATACTGCATGAAGAGATAATCTCACAAGATAAGTGGACCCTACACAAAAGAATCAAACAGAAATCATACAACTTAAAATTGATGATTTAACAGAAATGAGAAATGTTCTAGGTGGACATAAGAGCCAACTGAACACTGAGGGAAAAAACCATCAGTGTACATAAAGATAGGACAATGAAAACTCTCCAAATAGAAGCACAGGCCATGTGGTTTGGGGTGGGTGTGGGGGGCTGGAAAAATGAATAGAGCCTCCATGACTATTGGGTGATATCAAAGAGTCTAATGAAAATGTGATTGGATTTCTAGTGGGAGAGGAGAGAGATGTTACAGTAAAATAATAATGATGATGGAGATGATGATATAATAATAAATAAAACACAACAACAAATAAATTTTGAAGAAATAATGGTTGAAAATTTCCCAAACTTAATGAAAAACATCAATCCACAGACTAGAGAAGCTCAATAGACCACAATCCAAATAAACCAAAGAAAATGACCCATAAGCTCATGGTGGTCAAATTTCTGGAAATCAGTGATGAAAAGAAATGCAACTATATAACAAAGACCTCAAAATGCTAAGAATTATCACTGACATCTCATTATAAACAGTGCAGTCCAGCAGCTAATGAAATGACATATTTTCAACGCTGAAAGGAAAAATAAACACTGTCAATCTAGAATTCTATACACAGTGAAAATATTCTTCATAAGTGAAAGCAAAACAAAGACATTTTCAGAGAAGTAGAATCTGAGATAACTCATCACCAGCAGACCTGCCCAACAAGCAGTTTTTAAGGAAGTTCTCTGAACTGAAGGAACATGATGAAAATTATAAATATTCATGAAAGACACTAAAGTAGATGTGAATAAATAGGAATATACCATATATTTCAATAAGACTCAAGATCATAAAGATCTCTATTCTGAGTTAACTCACACATGGAACCCTAACAAAAATACCAATAGAATTTCTTTCTGTAGGTAGACAACTTAATTACAAAGTTCAACTGGAAGAAGAAACAAGAAAAACCAGCCAGAAACAAGCTGATAAAAGAAAACCAAAGGGGGAGAGATATTAGAGCATATTATAATCCTTTAAAATTAAAACAGTATTAATATTGACACATGAGTAGACAGAAAGTCTAGAAACAGAGCCAAGTGCATATGATAATTTGATACATGAAAAAATGGCATCTCAAATCATAGGGGAAAAATGACTTTTTAATATCGAGATAACCAGATAGCCATTTGGAAAATAAAATTACATATACCTTCACATTACCCACCAAGGTAAATTCCAAATTGATTAGATTTAAATATAAAAAATGAAATCATAAAAACTAAAGGAAAAACAGGTATATTTCTTTTAACTTGGAAAGAAGGAAAAGCTTCCTACATGGCAACTTTCAGAAGCAAGAAAGAGAAAGATGGCTCTGACTATATAAAAAACTTTTGAAAAGGAGAAAAAACTTTGATCTTAAAAAATAATAAAAACTAAAAAACAAGTGAACACGCTGTGGGAAATGCAACTTAAAAAAATTTTAAAAACCCCACTAGTCTCCATACGTATAAAAGTGCTCTTTTAAAAAATTGTATTACTCAGCTGTAAAAAGCAAGGAAACTGGGACATTTCTAGAGACATGGATGGACTTGGAGACTGTCATACAGAGTGAAGTGAGTCAGAAAGAGAAAAACAAATACCGTATATTAACACATATATGCGGACTATAGAAAAATGGTACAAATCAACCGGTTTGCAAGGCGGAAATAGAGACAGATGTAGAGAACAAACATATGGACACCAAGTGGGGAAAGAGGGGAGGGTTGGGGGGGAATGAATTGGGAGACTGGGATACCAAATTGTACGCTCTAAATATATGCAGTTTATTGTATGTTAACTGTATCTCAATTAAAAAAAAAATGTAGCACAGAAGACAAATAACCCAATAAAATAAAGGGCAGCAGATGCCAACAAATAAATTCACAGATAAAGAAATATTTCATAAACATATGAAATGATCCCTACTTGACTCCTAACGGGAGAAACACAAATTAAAACAACACTGATATACTATTTCTCACTTATTTCCCAACGAAATCCATGAGTCGAATCGTACACCCTTTGGGTGAGGCTGTAGGAATACATTTGTTCTGATTTTTAGCTGGCAGATAGGGAAAATGGCAATCTCTAGTAAAATTACGTCTGCATGTATACCACTCACATCTCCTTAACTTTATCCTGAATTCGGTTCTTATCTGGAAACACTTTAAATACTCCTTTCATCATTAGGGGACAGATGGAGGTGGATTGTTCCATCATCCCCACACTTGCTACGTAGAAGCAATAAAACCCCATTGTTTGACTTGTCTATTGCTACAGGACAGTGCGGAGGACACATAGAACTCTGTTCAGTAACTCATGCCCACAGGGTTTCCATGTGCTGATTGACCAGGGGGACATACCTGAGCTTATGAAGGGCCAAGACTGACCCCAGTGAGACGTGTCAAAACAAATACCCTGGATTTTCAAGCTCCTCCCATCTCTCCTGATACCTATGGAGTATAGGTTGTTCTGGGGATGGCAGGAGTTTAAGAAGGGAGAGGATTATAAAAGATATTTCATATTAGGGATCCGCAAACTATGGCCTGTGGGCCAAATCCAGGCAGCAGCCTGCCCCCCATTTTTGTAAAGAGAGTTTTATTGGAACACAGCCATGCTCATTTGTTTACATACTGTTTATGGCGCTTTTATGCTACATAAAGGTGCTTATGAGTGGAACTGAGTGGCTCTAACAGAAAGTGGCCCACAAAGTCTATAATGTTTATTACCTGGCCCTTTAAGGAAAAAGTAGGCCAACCCCTCCTCTCCAGTAAGGAGGGATTTGAACCTTGTACAATCCTGCACAGTTTAGTTCTGCAAGGAGGTCCTGATGAATTGCTTCTCCTACTATCATGATATCAGCAAACCAAAGCAAACCCCGGCGAGACCCTGGGGTTGCTATGGCCGAGAGGTCAAAGCAGAGCCACCAGGCCTGCAGACTCTCAGGAAACAACTGTCTTCGGAGGCATCAGCCATATTCAGACACCCGACACTGGCTCCCACCCTCCTAAGAAGATGTAGCACTTGGAATGTGATCCTGGGGACTGTCAACCTTGGATCTCTGCACACAGGGACAGTTATGTTACCAACCATAAAACTAATCGAATTAAAGCTTGCAAAGAAATACCCTCCTCTCCAAGGGGCTGGGCTTTCAACTCTACCCCAGAAGGAGTAAATACCAACAGCAAATACAGACAGCGGACTTTGGGAATGTGAGGGGACCCCATGCAGAAGAGCTGCAGCTTTTCCTCTGAGCTCGCTGATCGAGGCAGAAAGGTCTTATTTACTGATTTGCTCCATGTCACACCCTCCACTCCCACTGGACAGCTACACACACACACCCCCCTCTCCCGCAGGCATCAATGCGTCCCTCGACGTCCTCTCACATCCATGTCTAAACTCTTCTCTTCCACGTGCTGGCCGAGCTCACGGATGGCTTTCAGTCTCCTGGACACAAAGCCCCCACAGAGGATACCTCCTACCTTGGTCATTCTGCTGCTAAACATGCCTTGCTTGCATTCTGGCTCATGGATCTGCACGTGAGGGAGGGAAGACGGCAGCCTTCAAGGCTGAGAGCCACGTCACCAGGGGCTGCGTGGGGGCTCTAGGGGAGCTCGCGTCCCTGCTTCTCCTACCCTTGCGGCTGATGAGGTGGCTGTGCTCACCCAGCACAGGCAGCCGCTGGCCTGGGGATACTGCGCTCTGTGGAGCTGGCCCAGGTGCGCCTTGCTTTCTAAATGGCTTAGGCAAGACCTTCTGAACTTACATGGCAAATTAATTTTCATTAGTTCTTGGTCCCTCTGTTGCCTGTCCTCTAGCAACAGCAAAGAGGCCCAGCTCTTCTGAGTGTGAGCTCCTAGTCACCTTCCGCTTCTCCTTTTGTAGCATCCCTAACTGATGGATAAACATGCTGATTATGATTCTGCTCGGCTACATTCTTCACTGGCCTGAGGAGAGGCGGGTTGCAGGATGCACTGGGGACCAACTACGTCTCCAAGTGCAGCTGCTTATGAGGACACGGTGGGAGGAGTCCTGCTGCTGGCTTTCTGCCAGCTCCACTGTACAGGAAGTGAATGCAAAGGGACCTCTGGTCCCCAAGCCAGATCCCAGCCTTTGGTTCAATGCTATATCCATCTCAGCAGCAAGGACCGAAAGTCACATGACCCCCCACACCTGTGACAAGGAAAACACGACCTTGAATTAAGGTCTTTAACCATGGTAAACCAGAAGGCCAGATAATAAAGGTTCTCTGCTACCTTTGGGCTTATCAGTACACCTGGAGCTCAGCTGTGTGTGTGTGGCTCGGTCTCTCTCCTACTCCCCACAATCAATCCTCACATGTCCGTCAGCCCACACCCCTTGTCTCCTTCAGCACCACTATCTTTATGTCTCCTAGAGGTCACAAGACAGAGGAAGAAGTGGGCAGTTTTAAATAACGAAACTAAGTCCCTGCCAGTGAAAACATTAGAACCCAGTCCTGCCAGAGCTCCTCCCTTTTCCTGATGGAGTTTGAGTGGGTTATTATGCTTGAGAGTAATTACTGTACAAGTTCCTGTTTATGGTCATAGAGCAAATTTTTCCTCTGGTCCTCTCGAGCTATTATTATTTACTATTTTCTTTTTCTTTCTTTTCTTTCTTTCTTTCTTTCTTTCTTTCTTTCTTTCTTTCTTTCTCTTTCTTTTTTAATAAATTTTATTGGAGTATAGTTGCTTTACAATGTTGTGTTAGTTTTGAAGTAACTATTTTCTTCTTGTCTCTGTTACACGGCAGGTGATGTGAGGACCTGGCCATCACTGATGCAGGCAGGCCTCATCACCTCCCTTCTCCCAGCCAACCATTCCCACCTCACCTTTGACACATTGTCACCATCCCTCCACTCCCTGGTGCCTCACTGACCTCTCCCACCTGGACCACACCGCTGAGGTAGGACAGGACTTTCTCTCCACTAATGCTCCAACATTCTAACTTGGTCCCCCCAAAAATCCATATGTTGAACGCCTTACCCCCAATGTGTCTATATTTAAAGATAGAGCTTTTAGGAGGTAAATAAGGTTAAATGAGGTCATAAGGACCATAAGAATGAGGTCCCAATCTGATAGGACCAGTGTTCTTATCAGAGGAAGAGACACCAGAACTCTCTCTCTCTGCCATGTGAGGAGACAGTGAGAAGGCAGCTGTTTGCAATCCACAAAAGGAAGTCTCATCGGAAACCAATCCTGCTGGCATCTTGGTCTTGGACTTCTAGCCTCCAGAACTGCAAGAAAATAAATTTCTGTTGCTTAAGCCACCTAGTCTGTGGTATTTTGTTACAGCAACTTGAGCTGACTAATACGGTCCCAAACAGGATGGACTTGCCTTGTCACGTGTTATGTGTGTGGCCCTCTTTCCTCAGTTCCTTACAGTCCTCCCCACAGGACGCTGAGAGAGGCCCCACCCGAGGCAGAGCCGGAGGCACTAGGGGAAGAGCGACAAGTGCTGTACCCGCAACTGCCCCCCCCCCCCCCCCCCCCCCCCGCGCCCTGCCCGCCAGGCCTGGGACGGAGTCTCGGTGGCCAGTTCCCTGATGCCTCTTGACTCTTTTCCTCAGAAGGCCCATTTAGTCACCACCCAGGAAGGGTCCCATCCCTGTCTTGAGCTGCTAACAATCCTTCTCAGGAAGAGAGTGTTGAACTCTGCAGAAGCCTCATTCCATCGGGATGGCTTTTCTCATTTAAAGGTCTCTTTCCCTGTGTCTCTGTGTTTCTCACTCTAACTTTCCTTGTCTCTTTATTTTTAAAACGTATTTTCTTTATTCTCTCTCTGTCCCATTCTTAAGGTCTGTCTTTGTCTCTTATCCTTATCATTACCTTTTCTGCTCTTTTCCTTTCTTTCACCCTTAATATGGAAGTATGCTTTTTAATTATTTTCAACTTAATGAATAAGATTTGTTCTCAGGTATCAATTTGATAAGTAAATGAATCAAATGTTATATGTCTCTTCTTGTAAGAAAACAAGTAAGGAAATGGAAACCAAATTAATATAACTTTTGTAATCCTTGGCTATTCTTTCTTATAGGGTGCACTACTAATCAACATTTGTTGGTACCACAAGGGGGCAGTGCAATCAAGCAGATCATTTTAACCCAAGCAGTTACAATACCAGGAGTCGGAGGAGGTGGCCGGGGCCTTCTCCTGGAGAGAGGGCCAGAATGCAGCAACTCCTTGCTCTTGTCACTTGGGAAAAGTTGTGACAGGCAAAGAGCATGGAGAAAGATTCAACAAGCTTCCTGACTGACCAGTTTTCATATCTATGAATGAAGTTTATACCCCACTACAGGATCTTAAAAGTTCATCCTGGGGCTTCCCTGGTGGCACAGTGGTTAAATATCCGCCTGCTAACGCAGGGTACACAGGTTCGAGCCCTGGTCCGGGAAGATCCCACGTTCTGCGGAGCAACTAAGCCCATGCGCCACAACTACTGAGCCTGTGCTCTAAAGCCGGCATGCCACAACCATTGAAGCCCACGCACCTAGAGCCCGTGCTCCGCAAAAGAGAAGCCACCACAATGAGAAGCCCACACCGCAATGAAGAGTAGCCCCTGCTCACGGCAACTAAAGAAAGCCCACGCACAGCAACGAAGACCCAACACAGCCAATAAATAAATAAATTTATTAAAAGTTCATTCTGGCTCAAAAGTGTTTTGTTGAAAATCAAGAAGTAGGGAAGGGCGGTGTGATCAAGAATGACTTCAAATCTTTGAATATGGTTGATCAGAAAGACCTGCCCATTTGGTTATAAACGTGCTGACTTTGTGGTAGGGAACGGCCAAAGGGAAATATCTAGCTAACATCTATAACTCGGTGCCCAGCGCTCAGAAGAGAAATGAGGAAAAGAGATGCAGTTTGGGAGGTCACAGGAGCCACATATGGAGAGCTTAACGTTCTGTGGTCTCCATCCTGATGACGGATGCAGGGCTCTTCGTGGCAGCACTCCTGTCCTATCCTCCCAAGCTAGGATCCAGCATGTGCCTGTTCTAACTCTCATCTGCAAGTGACAAAAACTCAATTCAAATTAGAATCAATAAAAAGGGAATTTATTGGCTACTGTAAGTACGTAGAGTCTAGAGAAGTGCTAAGCAATAGGAAAAGAATGTGAGACATATATAATTTTTAAGCTGTTAACAGACACACTTTAAAGTTAAAAGATCTTTAAAGTTTAAAGTTAAATCTGTTAAAAGATCCAGGTGAAATTCATTTTAATAGTATACTTTATGAATTCAATATATCTATAATTATCCTACTTTCAACATGTAATCAGAAAATTAAAATCATTAATGAGACATTTTACTTTTTCTTTTTAACATGCAAAGTTTTTGCAATCTTGTGTGTATCTTACATCTCCAGGATGTTTCAAATTAGACTAGCCCTATTTCAAGTGCTCACTAGCTACAAGTGCTAGTGGCTACCATGTTAGACAGTACAGGCCTAGAGCTAGACCTTCAGGTATGGCTGGACCCAGGGATTCAGTAGTGTGGTTTGGGCCCTCTCTCAGTTTTGCTTTTTTGGGCTCATCCTCTCCAAAAAGAGATGTACCTCCATTTGGCCAGGCAAGATGACCCACAAGTAATTCCAACTTACATTGTGTTCGCAGCTCATGGTCTCAGAGGAAAAGACAACATTGTTCTGATACAATTGATTGGTCCTGCCGATACCACATAATTCACGAACCAGTCGTTGAGGCCAGGGGAATAGAGCCAACTCCAACTTACCTACATTGTCTACAACAGCTCTGGCGAACAAGGCTCTGACTGCTCAAACCTCATCACACGCTCGTCTCTGGAGCTGGGGATGGAGTGAAGGGACTGATAAGACCCCCACGAATCACAGAGAATCAAGGAAGATGGGTCCCCAAAGGAAGGGATGTGGCACAAATCACATGTATCCACTTAACTACCACTGTGGGCTTAAACTGCCCGAGACCCTGGACTCAGTGACGAGGCCAGGGGAATTAGGAAGGTCAGTATCAATAGCTGACTTGACTACCAGTTCCTCCTTCTCTACTTATACCATAATCATTGTGTCAGGAAGATGAATTCCTACTGGATTCCCACTCCTGATCTGCAGGTCCTTTTAAGCAGCTTCTCAATGCCTGTTGCTGGCTATATCCCATGCAACGTGCACAGGATTCTGCTGAGAACCTAACCAACCCATTCCTCCATTCTGCCCTTACCCCTTGGATCTAATGCTGGCAGCTTGCCTGTCCTTTTTCCCTGTGGACTGGTGCCCCAGTCTGGAGCCCCTTTGCTCTGGTGCTCAGAACCAGCACTTTCAGGCTCAGCTCCTTCATGGAACTCTTGTTGCCCTTAAGAGACAACTTCAGTCCTCATGGCTCTCTGCTGACTATGAAGAGCAGCAGCAGCGATGAAAATAATACCAGGACAGGCTGTATGGTATGGAGAAGAAGAGCACAGACTCTGGAAGAACTGAAGCTGGGATAGAATCCCCCAGCTCTGCCCCTTGGTAACTCTATGATGTTGAATACATTATTCAGCCTTTCTATGCCTCCATGTTCTCATCTTCAAAATGCAGATAAAATGCACCTGTTCACCAGGCTTGTGTTGGAAATGAGATATGTAAATATGAGTGAAATGCCTAGAAAAGTCTATACGCCAGTATCATGGAGGGTTCCATCACAGAAGCAGAACAACATGACTGATATGGAATAAGGGTTTTATTACCGGGATTCTCATGCACAACTGGGGAAAGTCTGCAACGGGAGAACTGGAGGATCAGAGAAAAATCACTAATCAAGAACCACAAAGGAAAGCTGATGAGGAAGACCACCGCTGAGATAACCACTGAGAAGGTTGCCTCCACATCTGCCGGTGGGCTGAAGGATTACTTCCGAAGAGCAGACAGATGGGGAAGAAACTCGGGACCAAGGCCAAGGAAAAAAGGAAAACTAGAACCCACCACTGCCTCTCACAGCACTGTAACCACACAGCGCTGGTGACCCTCAAAAGCAGCAACAGCACGTACCTACCGGCACCGGGAGAAGCTGCAGGAGACCTGGGGCGAGGAGGAGCCGCAGGCCCGGGCCAGACTGGACTGCAACCAAGGTAGAACGGCGCTAACCACCTCTGCACCGCGCGCCGCACGGCCTCTCCCCGCACCCGCTTTCCCAAAGCGCGCGTGGATTTCTCCTCGCACAGCCCTGACCCGTAACCAGGCGAGGAAGGAACCCTGGGAGCGACGGGGCCAGCTGAGCCCACTCTGTGCCACAGAGGGCTAGCCTGTGTCGCTATTACTGAGGCCACTGCCTGTGGGTCTTGTGTGGTTACCATGCACTGCGTGTATGACGCGCCCCGAGCGTGTAAGTCCCTAAGGAGGTCTTAGGACAACCACAGCATGCATCATTTACAGAAGCTGTCACACACACGCTATTTAAACCACATAACCCAGCTGCGTAGGCGAGGGCGGGCTCAGGGCCCCCAGGGAGGTGACAGGGCTGCAGGTCGCTTGATTCCAAGGCCAGGGCACCCGACTACGCCCCACAGTGTGGGCGCTCGGTGGTATTTATTGACTCGCTTTTAATCCCCAGGGGTACATCAGTTAAATAGGAATGTGGTATGCCTGGCACAGGGAGGTTTGTGGGATCAGTGATTACTAACCCTTCACACCTCAGAAGCCTGCGGAGACCCAAATGTGGAATTTTTACCAGATGCAGTTCCTACGATTCGCAGCAAGTGTCACCCGAGAGCTGCTGAAGCATCAACGCCTGAGAACCAGAAGTATCACAAGCGAACCGGTGGAACGCACATCACGTAATGCAGGACACCGCCTACATTTCAACCTGGACCGCACAATGCAGACTAAGAGCAAAAAAGGAAAACCATCGCACCATTTCACATTACATTGCAGATAACAGCTTTTTAGCAGGTTATTTCTCCCCACTCTACCCACCCCCCTTGACTATCTATCAGGAAGTGTCTCTAGGACAACAGTTGTGTGCTCAGTGCTGGGGATGACAGAATGTTACAGTAGATTTTTCGAAGGTAGTCCTTGTCCTGTTATGTTTTGATATCCCCAAGTCCTTACGCTTTTCACTCAGAGTTGGGGTCTTCTTTCTCGACGCAATGCTACCCCTAATAGCACGCTGTCCTCTCCCTGCCTTCTCTGCTCTTTCCCAGAATCAACTATCATAATGAACTTGACTGTCCTTAGGTCTGAACAAGCCCTTTCAGGCCTATATAAGATCATGTAAGATAAAAATGATCTTATATTTGTTTTACCCTTTTTTCTTTACAAAGTATTTTTCATATCTGTAATCTCATTTGAAATTTATAACTACCTGGTACAATGTATAGGGCAGATAGTATTGTACTTGTCTTTAAGAAGTGGAACTAGGCTGGAAAGATTAGGTCAATTGGCCAAGGTCACACAGCTGGTCAGCCAAAATACCATGTCTCCTAAATCCAAGTCCAGAACGCATTCTGCTGTTGCTGAAGAGGAACCAGAGTCTTGTGTACATATTAGTATAGCTTATGCATGTTCCATCCTAGGTAAATGTTGAATAAAAAAGAATAAAACCATAATCTCCAGTTTATCTAGAATCTAAAATAACAAAGAATGGAACTTTCTGGTTAATTGCCAGTGCCACACATATCTATGATTTGATACTGTTGGGGTGACTTATGCTACAATTTCTAGAACGTACGTTTTTTTGAAGGAAGAAACTTTCTTTTGTTTACTGCTGCATCTCCAGCACCTAGAAGGGTCCTTGGCACATAGTAAGTGCTTAATAAATATTTGTTGAAAAAAATGATGAAGTTTGAAAAAAATGATGAAGCTTAAAAAAAGCAAAGGGGGAAGGAACATGAGTGAAAATGGCTACACTGTGCCATTACATAATTCAGCTTTCTAGGTTTTCCTGTCACTTCATGTATGGAGGTAAATATCTTCCATTTTATGTCATCATCTATTCAATAAACAGAACTATACAAAAAGAGAAAATGAGACTTTTAGCAGCGGGCAATCCTGCCTTTTCCCTGAGCCCTTGTCATTTCCCCAGCATTCATAAATGCCACACTCAAATATGAAAGTTGTTCATAATAATTTCTCCAAATCAGAATCTTATATCCAAAGTCAAAGGTCCCTCCCCCCAAAGGTATTGATTTCCAAGTTTTGCCCATCACAGATGTCTTCCCGAGTTTCTGAGAAGGACATAGTCCAGTGAAAAAACAAATGGGCTTCCAGCGGCCCCATACTTGAATTGTGTCCCATCTCACCCTACTATCAAATTGTTCCAGAAATACAGCCAAAGCTAGGCCATAAGGAGATTTAAACCAGTGCATCAGGACCAGAGGCTAAAGAGCGCGCTAGGGTCCCATGGAGCACGTCAGGTAGGTCACTTATTGACTTCTCCACTGGGAGGCAAGACACAGTTTCACGGCTCTTGCCTGGTGGGCAAGGGCGTCACTATTACCACCCACTCTCTTCAAACAAACTGGATCTCCATTTCCGTTACTATGTAGGAGTCATCTAAAAGTCACCCACATTCTCTCAAAGTGGGACCCTCTTTCTATCCCCACTTTCCTGACTCTAGTTCAAATAACCCCTAACTCATTTCTAAAGCTTATTTGCTCCTCCATTTTGTCTTTCTATAATTTAGGTCTTATCTTTTCACTTCATTTTCTGCTTTCAAACCTGATGGTGCTCCAGTTCTTGATGAATAAAGACCAAAAGCTTAGCAAGGCATATGAATCCCTTGAACCCCAGGGCCCAAGCTATTTGACTAAATTCATGCTTTTTTTCAACAACCACCCATACACAACACGACGTATTCCTCAAAATTAATAGGTACTTCTAGCACCTCTGGCCCAATTCCTTTGATCATTCTGCTTTCTGTGCCTGGAATATGCTTCCCTCCCTCATTACTCAGGGCCCAGTTCTAAAAAGTCACCTTAATGTACCAGGTGGTGTTAGTGGTAGTATAACTTGCTATAATCTTTCAAAATAATAACGTGGCAAAAGATATCAAGAGACTAAAAATTAATATCTTTGACCCAAGTATTTGTCATATCTATATGTTCTAGGGAAACAAACAAGAAATTATCCACAGAAAAATCCATTACAGTATTACTTACGATAGTAAGAAATATAAGTAATCTAAATGTCTTGCTATTGTAGAATGCTTGAGACAGGAGCTTTTGAACTCTTTTGATTATTGTATATATATTCACACACCAAACACACATTTCCATGTTTATACAAAGATAAATACATAATCTGAAACAAAAGCTTCATAAGACAATACATATCTTTACTACATACAAGGCATTCAATTTCATTTTTTAAAGTGTTGATTGCAACTCACTAAACCTACCTATTAGTGAGTTGTGAGCTACAGTCCGAGAAACACTAGATTAAAAATATGATACCACTATAATGGAATATTATGTAGCTACACAAATATTTCTTAAAAACTACTTAATCAATAAGAATATACTAATATAATATTAAGTGATTTAAAAAGTTACCAGTTATCTATACAGCCTGATTTTAATACTTTTTAGGTATGTGTGCATTGTGATGGTTCTTTGGGGCCATAGATAAGAGAGCGGTTACTTCATTGGTCCACAATTTGCCTAATATATCTTTGCTATAGTTTCTTGCAGGGAACAAAACAAAACAGCAGGGGATTTAGACAGTCCTGGAGTCCTATGTGACCTTGAATTAATTGGAAAGTAAACTCATTTTATTCAGTAACATTTATTAGCCATAAACATTGTGTGCTGAGTACTAAATTACAAAGGTGCTCCAGATCTACCATAGGAAGGCAGATATTGAAACGAATTAATATGCTGGTGTTGCAGATGGACAGAGGATATACAACGGCGGCCCAAAAAAGAGAGAGTCCTCATTTCTGCCAGGAGGTGATTCCTGAGCTGAGATTAAAGATGAGTTTGCCCCTAAGGAGCAAGGAAGAAAAGAAGAGCATGCCAGATGAAAGGATGGAGCAGTGGGGTGCAGAAAGGGGAAGGGTGACCCTGCAGGGTGAATCGGGGGGTACGATAGGAGCATAAGGAAGGTAGGGATTGCAGGGAGAAGTGAGGCTGGAGAGCTGAGCAAGGGCGAGGTCACCGAGGGCCTGGGAGCCACGCCAAGGAGCCTAGACACTCTGCGCCCCTGGATCTTAAGGAGGATGCACACCACCTGTGCAGCTTTAAAAACTGCAGCGGCCTGCCTCACCCCCAGTAATACTGCTTAGTTGGTCCTTCGTGAGATCTACCATTTTTTCATGTTCGCTCAACCTGTTTCTGTAGTCAATGAGAGGCTATTTAAGGAGTGCAATAAGCAGAGGTGTAATAGCACATTTCCAACCAGCAACAGTGTGGAGAGCGGATTGGAAGTGGACAGATCGAAGGCAGGAAGCCCAGCTAAAGAGACCATCGTGATAGTCCAAGTGAAGAAGGGGGAAGAAAGCACAGGCTAAAGGAAAGACGGTTGAAAGAAGAGGAGGGGAAGGATATTGAAACATCAGGTCCACACCCCGGAATATTTATATGGAGTCAATGGTGGTGGCAAAGGGTGGCTGGGGGCTGGGAGGTTTAGCTCCCCCATAATCTCCTGCAGCCCTCCTAAATAAAAAGGTAAAATGAGAGCAGGTATTTGCTGTGCTAACAGAATTATAGGAAAAAAATCCTCCACTTTCCCTTCCTCCCCCTTGCCCATGTTCCAATAGATTGCCACCTCTAAGCATCTCCTCTTCCTGAAGCCACTAGGGCCTAAGGGTGGAGAAGAGAGACAGGAGGTGCAGGGGAATTAGGATGACTGCCTTTTCCAACACCTCAGGGAAAATAATACTTACCTCATGGATCTGAAGTGAGAATAAATAAGATAATGTATGGACTGTGTCTGGCACATGGTAAACTCTCGATAAATCCTTTCCTTTTCCTGGATAGGAGTGACTAAGGCCCCAGCCCTCCTCTTGTCTGACCAAAATTTCTACCCAGCTGTTTTCCTCTATTAAACATATTTATAGGTTTTCTAGTGCAAGACTAAAATGACAAGTTTTCACTTTTTCAGATAAGACAGAGGAACTTTTTTCATCATATGGAATAAAGTCAGAGCTAGGTGAAAGATTTCCCCCCCTTTTGGCTGTGTTTCATCACCTGAGAAGAAATTCTCTTTCCTGATAATCCTCCCCAAAAGGTAACATTCTTTTCACCCATATACTCAATGAAAAAAAAAAAAGTGCTAGCAGCAACACATTTGAAGATTCCTTATACCTATCTGACAGTTAATTCCTCTTTAGTGCTTTGCAAGTAACCAAAAACACTGCACTTTAAAAAAAAAAAAAAAAAAGGCTGCAGAGGCCTCTATTAAAGCTGTCCTTTTTATAAAAGTGGGGTCACAAATCAATGCCTTGTTAATGAAGACTTTTCCTCCATAGGCCTCTAGAGATGTAGAGACTCAAGATTTGCTCGTGACTTCTCGTTGGGGGGCGCGGGGGCTGGGAGTTTACACAACGGGGCTTTCAGTTCCATCTACTTCAGAAGAACCTAGTCCAGAAAGTCAGGTGCCTGGACCAGCCCTGTCCCCTCCTTTCCGACTGTGAAGCCCAGATTGTTATGAGGAGAACTGAGGAGAGGGGTGTACTGATCTAAATCGTTCAGACCGTCCTCTTAATTTGAAAACGATCAGAAAGGCAACTTCTCTCCTTCTTCTGGGAGCATAAATGTCAAAGACACTCTCAACAAGAAAACCTGGTAATTAAGAGCCTGGCTGCCTTTATCTGAATCCTGGTCCCACCTCTGCTACTATTCAGTAGCCTGGGGCGACTTAATTGCTGGCGCCTCTTTTCCTCATCGGTAAAATGGGATAGAGTACTAACCTCATAGCGTTGTTGCTAGGATTAAAGTGGGTTAATAAATGTGAAGGGCTTAGAAGAGTGCCTGGCACGTGGCTTCTGGTCACCGAAGACACTATTCGGCAGAGGAAAGCTCCAGTCTGGACCAACCCATGGCACTGCTAGCACTGGGGCTGCCCTGTAAGAGAGATTCTAATTGACCACAGGCCAATTAAGGCCCACAGACATGTACAGTTAACCTGAACAGGGTTTAACTTTCTAAACACTTCATTGCCAACATACGTGATTTAGGAGATAAACAGACCAGCATTTCCGGCTTCTTTTGAAGATTCGAGAGATCTGGCCATCCTGGGCCGGCCTGGAGTCCTCCTGGCGAGGCTTGTAGGGGTTGAGCAGCTGCTAAACTGTGGGCACGAGCCAGTCTCCAGGTCACTAACACCCACCTGGCCCAAACCTCTCATTTCCTTAACCTCTCCAGGCATCTGAAGTTTTGATGTCTACACTAAAGGGGGTGGGGCTTGGAAAATCACAGCCTCTACCTGCATCATAGTGAAGGACTGGCTCTGTGAAGTCGGAGGGGTGGACACGGCCTTGTCTTCCTGACGACTGGGAAAAGGGAAGTGAGGAAGAGGGGGTACAATGAGCTGGCTGTACATGAGACTCAGATCTTCTGTAGTCTCTCCACCGGAACCTTTTCCCCCCTCCTTATAAAAGAAATGACTTATAAAGTAAAAACAGTAACAGCTCCAACTTATCAGCTACACCATTTTACATGCGTTATCTAACTGAATCCTCAGAATTACAGCGTAAGAATGATTATCCTCATTTTACAGATGAAGAAAACAAGGTTCAAAGAGGCTAAACAACTTACCTAAAGTCCGTTAGGAAGTGATGGAGTCGGGACTGAAGCTCAGGGTCCAGGGCCATCAGTGCATGTCGCTGGTGAGCAGTTTCCTCCACGTAGTTCACCCCGCGCTCTTAAGGACATCTTTGTCCTCAAACGTCTCACCTAAGAGAATTTCCTCAAATCCACCTTCCTCGCACAACAGCTCTATGGAGCGCTAAAGATGGTGAGGGGATCAGTATTCTACGTAAACTGCAAATGCCCTAGGAAGCCAATGGAAAAAAAGTAAAAGGCTGTGGGACTCCCTAATTATAGGAGTTAAAAGGGAAGATTCAAAAACCTGAACTGTGTAGAGAAAATGAATCTGTCTACAAGGTCAGAGATGGAACTCTTCTCCAATCGTAAGAATACTTGGGCAAAGGATTGAAAGGAGTTAAGAGTTATGTCTATGCCATGTCAAACTTGAGGCAACACCAAGACTTTTAATATTTATCAGCTGTCTTAATGGAGGAGCAGTCTTAAGACAACACATGAATAGTGCTGTTGGCTCTACAACTTACGAGCTTTGTGACCTTGAGCAAATTACTTAACCCAAAGCCTTGGTTTCCTCATCTGTGTAATTGGCATGACACTAAACTTGGAAGTGTGTTGTGACGATTAAATAGGATGCAAGCAAAGTGATTAGCATACTGTCTAGCATAGAGTAGGTACTCTATAAATGTTGATGTTTTCCCACCCTCCTTTTTTTAATTCTCAGTGATTTTAAATTGATGGTAACCAGAACATAGATGTGCTATTTTGGAATACAATGTGGGAAAATAGGAAAAAGGGTTTATTTGGTCAGGCAGACAATACTTGCTGAGTTTTTTCCTTTCTCTTAAACAAAAAGAGTCTCAGAGGGCTAGTTTATATGCAGCAGCACTCAAATAGCAACTCTGGCAGGAAGAGTTGGAATACTGAGTAGACATGAATGACTTAACTACTGCCTAGAAACTTAAGCTTCTGAACTACTACTAATAATGGCTAATATTGAGTGTTTACTATAGCCAGACATTATGCTACTCACTTTACGTCCATTATTTTATCTAGTCCTCACAATCTTAAAGGTAGCTACTGTTATCTCTATTTTGTAGGTGAATTTGAGCCTTCAAGAATTTTGTAACTTGTCCTATAAAATGGACGATTGCAGTGTATCCACGTACATATGCATGAACATATAAATTTGTCCAAGCCCAAAATGCAAAACTGCTGTGAATCTGATGAACTTGGGGAGCAATGACGGGTGATATAGAAACATAGATTCAATGGAAACTTTTTTAGTCTAAATTACCTAGTTATCCAATCTACCAAAATTAGTCAGATATCAACTGAACGCAGTGTTCAACACACAGCAGAGGAAGGGAATGTGGGGATATGTGTATAAAAACAGATGATGGAACTTGGTGTACCCCCCCAAAAATAATAAATACATAAAATTTAAAAAAAATAAAATAAAATAAATAAACACACAGCAGGCACTCACACTTAATGCTCTGTTTAATACTTTTGTCTCTATCATTAACGTCTTATGATTAAGTCAGAATTGTGTACCCTGCCTTTACCTAAAATAGGGACGAATACCTTATTCACAAGGGAGTTGTGAGGAAAAGCTATAAATAACTATATACACATAGAATTTACAAGTCACCCTTTCTCCACATTTTGCTGTAAGATTGAATACTATTTTACTAAACACAACTTAGATGGCTGTCTGAAAGAGGGCCGTCCGAAGGCAAAACTAGGACCCCAAGATCTCTTCTCCAGACATGGATGCAGTCAGACAGGAGGACTGAAAAACAACTGGCAGATGACTGACTGGTTTGGCCAAATTGTTTAACCACTCTTAGCCTCAGTTTCTGGACTTGTAAAATGTGAGTGATGGTATCTTCCACACAGGATTGTGATAAGGTTAAATGAATTAACGCTTACATGCATTTTAAAAAGTGCCTGCCATGCAGGAAGCACAAAACAAGTAATAGCTATCATTATTTTTATGTAAAACTTCATAGGTATTTAACATGAGTTTCTTTCAAATCACCGCATTTAGTATGCTATCTCTACAGCTTTCCCAAAGAATACTGCATCTCTAGTATAACCAGGAAATTGGTATAATCATTTGCCCCTTGGATGAATGACTCTGATGCACCATTACTTTAGGAATTTGCTGATATTTGACTACTACTTTTAACACTTGAGACTGAGAGATCAATCCTATATTTTCAGTTTCATCAAATTAGCATATCCTTCAAGCATGTTCTCTGAGTGAAGCAATGTGCTAAGTGTTGTGACCACAACCAGGAACTAGAACAGATGGTCCTGTCTGCCTGAACGTGTACATATATCCATTGACATACTCATGATACTAATTGTAATTATTTGCTTATGGGTCTGATTCCTCCTGTAACATGAGTTCCTCAAAGACAGCTGTTGTTGCTTATTTTCTGTTTTCATCTCCAACACCTAGAACAGTGTTTAGCACATTGTAAGGGATCAAAAATGATTCTGGCATAACTCAGTTTACAGTCTACCAGAGGAATTCAATCATGTATACAAACACAGGAATATAATTCAGACTACGACAGTCCCCTCAAAGGTAGTAAATTGTATATGGCTTGTGAGAAGAAGCGGTCACTTCTCACTAGACTGAAAAGGAGAGTATTTATGGAAGAGTATCTGAACTGGTCTTGTGGTACAGGAAGATTTGAGTGGGATAGGCGGAAGATGTAGAAAAAAAAGAGAGTAGGGAAAAAATAGAGGAAAAAAGAGCAAGCTAATTCAAGAAAAGATAATCAGGCTTGGAGCAAAGTCTGCATGTAGAAGACTAGCAGAAGTTGAGAATGGAAAGACAGTGAACCGTTTCTGGAAGGAATGGAATGAGCCACGCCAAGGAGTAAGGATTTTGTTTAATACACAACTGAATCCTCAAAGCTATCAAATAGTAGAGTACTATAAGATGTGTTTAACTGCTGATTACCTTAAAAAGCTAAGTTCTAGGATGTCTGGTTCCAGCCAAGATGGAATAGCTCCATTACAATTCTATTGTAAGACAGTCTTCCCTCTTACAATGAAAAAAACCTGGACATAACACAACACACAAGCACAAGTAGAATATTCCACAACACACACGTGGAAAGAAGATGCACTTCCTAGGGATCTTGCCCACCGCCTCCCCCCCACCCAACCCCAAGCCATCAGGAAGCTGAGCCTGCACTCACACCCAGCACCAACAAGGTGGAAGGAGAGAGGTGATGCAGCGTAGTTCACACTCCACTTCCTCCTCCCTCCCCGACCACCCCCCCACCCCCGCCAGTCTCAGTAGGCCCAACAGGGAGGGGAGCCTCCACCCCACCTACCATCAAGGAGGCAGAGTGCGGTGCACTCCACTTCCCTGCCCACCTCCAGGGATGCAGGCGGGGCAGGTGGAGTTGAGTCTCTGCTGCCACCCTGTGGCAACAAACGGTGTGAGTCGGCACTCGGCTTCCTCCCTCCTGGGTGTCAGCAGGCCCAGCAGGAGCTGAGCTTACACTCCCCCTTGACGGCAACAACTCAGTGAAAGTTCGTGCCCCACGTTCACCAAGAAGGGATAATCGAGCTAAGGGGGAGCCATCCTTCTCCCCAACCCATCTGCAGAGACTCAGCAAACACCACTCTTGCGGAGGCAGGGCCTAGCAGACAACTAGACGTATACACCCATCCGGCTCTTGTGCTACGCCTCCACAAACAGAACGCCTGCTAAAAAACAAAATAAAATACTAAAAAGAGGTTCCAGAATCTCATAATATCCAAATTGTCCAAGAGAAAATTAAAAATCACTCATTACACCAAGAACCAGGAGAATCACAACCTGAATGAGAAAAGACCAATAAATGCCAACATCAAGATGAACCAGAGGTTGGAATTATCTGACAAGATTTTTAACACAGCAGTAATAAAAATGTTTTGATAATTCTTTAATAAGCAATTATGAATTCTTTTGACACTAACTGAAAAACTAGAAAATCTTGGTAAAGAAATAGGAATGAAGTAATAATATACGCCACAACATGGATGGACCTAAAAATATATTATACTAAGTAAATTAAGCCAGTCACACATGCAAAAACACACACATATTGTATGACACATTTATATGAAGTCTCCAGAGTAGGCAAATCTAATGAGACAGAAAGCAGATCCGTGGTTGCCTGGGGCTGAAGGTGGTGTGGAATAAGGAGTGACTGCCAGTGGGTACAGGTTCTTTTTGAGGTGATGAAAATGTCCTAAAATTAGATTTTGATGATGTTTGTGAAACTCTGTAAACATACTAAAAACTACTAAATTGTACACTTTATATAAGTGAACTTTATGATGTAAAGTACATCTCAATATAATAGCATAGGTTAAAATTTAAATTAATAATTACATTTTCTTTAAAAAGGAATCAAATGTAAACTACCAAACTAAAAAATACAGTGACTGAAATTAAAAGCTTTCTGGATGGGCTCAATAGAAGAGTGGAAACAACACAAGACAGAAATCAATAAACTTGAGGCCAAATCAATAGGATTTACTCTGAACAACAGAGAGAAAATATGCTGAAAAAATGAGGAGAGACTTGGGAACCTGTGGAATAATAACAAAAGATCCATCATCAGAGTCTCAGAAAGATTTGAGAAAGACAGTAGGGTAGGGCTTTCTAGGTGGCGCAGTTGTTAAGAATCTACCTGCCAATGCAGGAGACACACGTTCTATCCCTGCTCCAGGAAAATCCCACATGCTGCAGAGCAACTAAGCCTGTGTGCCACAAAAAAAAAAAAAAAAAAGACAGTGGGGCTGAAAGAGTATTTTAAGAAATAATGGCTGAACACTTCTCAAATTTTTCAAGGGTTGAAGGAAAAGAACTGTCAACCATGAATACTATATCCAGTGAGGAATGAAAGGGATATGAAGACATTTTGGGGGAAAAAAAACTAATAGAATTTGTTGCTAGCAGACCTACCCTTACAAGTTGGCTAAAGGGAGTTCTTCAAACAGAAAGGGAATGATTTTAAAAAAAGGAATCCTGGACCAACAAGAAAAAAGAAAGAAAAACAAAAAAGCACATAATATGGGTGCATACAATAAACTTCTCATGAGGTTTTAAGTTGTATTTGATGATAGAAACAAAAATTATACACCATCTTATGAGCAAGAAAAAGATGTAAAAGTGGGGAAAGAAAAGGAATGTATATGGAAGTAAGTTTTCACACTTCACTCCAAGTGGTAAAATGTTGATACAAGTTGACTGTGATATGTTATATATGCTTATTGTAATACCTAGAATAGACACTTTAAAAAATATAGAAAGTGAATTACTCAAAACACTGTAAATATATCAAGAAGAAATCCTAAAAACTGTTCAAGTAACCCACAAGAAGGTAAGAAAAGAGAAATAGATAATAGGAAATAGAAGAGAAAAAAAAACAAAACATAAAATAGCAGCTTTAAGCACTAAACATATCACTAATTAGGTTAAATACAAATAGTCTACATATACCAATTAAAAGAGGTATTTACAGAGTGGACACAAAAATATGATCCAAAAATGTGCTGTCTATAAGAAACTCCCTTTAAATACAATGACAGTAATGTTGTAAGAGTATGCAGACATTAATTTTTTAAATGCAAGAGTGGAAAATTAATACCAGAAAAAGTAGACCTCAGAGCAAAAAAAATTACTAGAGACAAAAAGGGACATTACATAATGATAAAAGGATCAATCCTGCAGGAAGACACATGATTCTAAATATATGTGCACTAAAGAAGAGAGCCTCAAAACACACAAAGCAAAAATTGAAAGCCAAAAGGAGAAAGAGACAAATCTATAATTATGGTTGACGATTTCAACATCCCAATTTCAGCAATTGGTTACTAGATAGAAAGTCAGTAAGTATATAAAAATGACCAACACAATCATACCACAGAATCTAATTGACATATACATAACATTCCAACCAACAACAGCAAAATAACCCTTTTTTTAAAGAGTCCATGGACCATGTACCTACATAAACTATGTCCTAGGCCATAAAACAAACTTTAAAAAAATCTAAAAAAATTAAACTAATACAGATTATTTTTCTACTTTCAACCTAAAAATCATTAACGGAAAGACAACCAGAAAATCTCCAATAATTTGGAAATTAGTGTATTTTTAAATAATCCGTGAATAAAAAGGAATTCTCACAGGATTTTAAAAAACACAGAATTGAATGAAAATGAAAATATATCAAAATAGGCAGATGCAGCTAAAGAAGTACTGAGGGGGAAATTACAGCCTTAAGTGCTTAGATGAGAAAAGAGGAAGAGTTTAAAATCTATGCTCTCACCTCAAGAAACTAGGAAAATAAGAGTAAAATAAACCCATAGCAAGCTGAAGGGATGAAAGACTAAAGAGCGGAAATCAACAAACAGAAAAATAGAAAGAAATCGATCAAACAAAAAGCTGTTTCTTTGAGGAAAGATCGATAAAATTAAGAAACTTCAGACAAGATTGATACAGATCACCAATATCAGGAATGAAACAAGAGATATCAATACAGATTCTGCTCCCATTATAAGGATAATAAGGGGAAAATACAAATAACTAAATTTAAGCCCATAAAATTAACAAGCTAGAAAAGATGGATCAATTCCTCAAAACCCATGAATTATCAAAGCTCAGTCAAGATGAAAGAGAAAACCCATATATTCCTATAACCAGTAAAGAAACTGAATTAGTAATTGAAAAGCTGAAAAAGAAACCCTCAGGCACAGATGATTTTACTAGAGAATTTTAAGCACTTAGACACAAAATAATAGCAAATAAAATCCAATAATGTTGAAAAAAATGATATCCATGACCAACTGCAATTTATTCCAGGTACACAAGACTGATTTGACATTTGGAAATCAATCAATATAATCTAGTACATTAACATACTAAAGAAAAAAATCATATTATTGTTATCAATTGATGCAGAAAAAAATTTGAAGAAATCCAACACTTATACATGATAGACACTCTTGTGTAGTAATAGAGTGAAATTTCCACAATTGATAAAAAGCATATATAGAACCCCACAGCTAATATCATACTTAATGGTAAAGAATAAATGCTTTCCCTCTACCCCAAGACTGAGAACAAGGGAAGGATATCATACTCACCACTTTAACTTTAGATAGTACTATATTCTAATCATTGCAATAAGGCAAGAAAAAGAAAAGGCACACAGATTGAAGAGGAAGAAGTAAAACTGGCCCTATCTGCAGATGACATGATTATTATGTAGAAAATCCCAAAGAATCTACCAAAAAAAAAACAAAACAAAACCCCACAAAAGAGAAAAATCAAACTCTGAAGAAGTGATTTCAGTAAGGCTGCGAAACAGAAAATTAACACCAAAAATTCAATCACATTTCCATTTCCTAACGACAAATAGAAACCAAAATTTAAATACAGTAACATTCAAAATTGCTCCAAAGAAAATTAAATATTTAGGGATAAATCCAACAAAACATGTACAGGATCTGTATCCTGAAAACTGCAAAATGCTGATGAATTAAATAATAGGAGACACAAAACATGCTCATGGACTGGAAGACAATACAGTAAAGATGCCAGTTTTTCCCAAATTGATCTATAAGCTTAACGCAATTCCTATTAAAACACTAAGGTGTTTTGTTGGCATAGATCATCTTATTCTAAAATTTACATAGAAAGGGTACACGACCTACAATAGCTAAAATAATTTTGAAAAAGAAGGATAAAGTGCGAGGAACCACTCTACTAGGTGTTAAATCTTGTTCATTAGCTACAATTGTCAGCACAGTATTGGCTGAGGAACAGACGCAAAGATCAGAGAAACAGCTAGAGACCTCGGAAAGAGACCTACACAAATGTGCCTAAAATGATTTTTTCCAAAGGTGTGAAAGCAATTCACTGGAGGAAGAATAGACTTTTCAACAAACAGTGCTAGAGCCAGTATACACTTGGGCACTTATCTCAGAGAAGTAACTTATGTTCACATAAAAACATGCAAAATAAATGCTCATAGCAGCTTTATTTGTAATAGCAAAAAACTGGAAACAACTCAAATATCCTTCGTACCCTTCAATGGGTAAATGGTTAAACAAACTGTGGTATATCTGTACCATGAAATTCTAATCATCAATAAAAAGGAATGAACTACTGATACATGCGTGCACTTGGATGGATCTCAAGAAAGTTATGCTGAGCGAAAAAAAGTCAATCCTCAAATGTTGCATACTGCATGATTCCACTTATATAGCATTCTTGAAATGGCAAATTATAGACATGGAGAAGCAATTAGGGATTAGGGACTTGGGGAGGAAGAAGGTGCTATGACTATAAAAGAATAGTTCAAGGAATCCTATATCTTGGCTGTGGTAGTGGCCACGTGAATCTACACACATGAAAAATTCCACAGAACTAAATGCACACATGCACACATACACATACAGGAGTGCATGTACAATGCTGAAATCTGAAAAACGTGGATGGACTGTACCCATGTCAATATGTGATGCTGTATAGTAGTTATGCAAGATATTACCCTTTGGAAAAATTAGGTGAAGGGTATATGGGAATCTCTATTATTTCTTATAAACTGCATGTAAATATATGATTACCTCAAAAAAAAAGTTAAAGGAATGACCCAATACACATTAAGAGCTACAATCATGACCATAACTTTCTGAACTGAAACTTGGCAACTTCAGTTCGGAAATCATCATTTATCTACTCAATACCCACATCAGGCACTGTGCTAGGTGACAGAGATACGTGGTGAAAAAGGCAGTCATGGACCCTGTCTTCGTGAACTTCCGGAGAGGAAAACATGAAAATAGCTCAGTGTATGAAAAGGATCATTGCATCTTCAACCACACATGTGACAAACGGACTCAAATTTCTAATGATAAGAGTAGAGCTAAGTAATTTTTGGAATACTATATGCTCATTAAAATTAACATAAATACTATTTAACAGAATGGAAAATGCTTACAACATTAAGAGAACATTAAATACAAAATCACATATTCATTAGTATATAATTAATGACAACTTGTTTTTATATGAATAAACTTTTATTGAATTTTAGATAATTAGAAAGAATAAAGAAGTGCAAGATAAATCCTTTCTAAACAACATCTGATAGTATCATCTTCTCTGTCATGGTATTTTCACTTTTCTGTATAAAAAGTATAGACATTCATTTATTTAAATTTTTACAAAGTCAAGAACCATCAAATGGAAAAAAAAATAAGTAATGCTAAAATAAATTCAGTGTTTCATCAATATTGGAATGGTTGCAATGGTTAGGTTCTGAGCTTAGCCCTCTTGGAAAAACAGTGTATGCAGCAGCTGTTGGTTTCCATTATTCAAATAAATCTGAAAACCAGGAGGCCACCTCCTGTAATGACTGTGCTTGCAGGGAAAGAGGGTAAAAAGCATAGTGGGAAGAGGAAATGAGAGACAACACTGGGGAAAGAAAAGATGCTCCTCTCCAGTCCAGCGGTCAGTACCATAAATAATTTAGGAAACAAATCTGAGAAGGAATCATTTGTGTGTTGCTTTAAGTGTGGTTAAGGCAAGATGGTCACCAATACAAGCATGGCCAAACCTACAGAGCACAAATAGAGTGGAGAGTCTGCAAATTACCTGGTGAACTTCAAAGGCAGGTAATTAATTGCAAAGAGCCGCTTTACAGTGGTGTAAAACGCATTTGGGCAAAATTGCAACCCTGAGCTGTGACAAGTACAGGGCAGAGCCTCCCGGGAGCATATCTGAAGACATCCCTTTTGTCTCAGTCTTATCTCTTTTGCAAAAACAACCATTTTGAAAAAAACAAGAACAAAGCAACTCCTGCCCTCCCTGTAACAACCTAGTAACCTCAACTTGTCAGACAAGAAAAAAGTTACCTACCGCAGTACAAAGGCATGCGGTGCTGCCCTCATTAAGAGCAACCTGGTGTGACAGCGAGGGAGACCTGGGCAGCCCTGCTCTGAGAGGCTGCCAGGAACTCCCTTCCACCCGCCTCCCGGCTCTGGCGCTGCCAGCACGACCTAGGTCTTCCGTGATGGGCCTCCTGCTGGGTTCAAGGAACACGCTCCCTGACCATAGTGTTAACAGCAGTCTTTTCCTTCCTAACCCAATGCCTCTTGCGTATTTTTTTTTCTTTAAAAACAAGTTTTCTTTTAAAAAATATTTTCCCAGGAAATAATGAACAGTAATTGTCATGGACCTATAACAGACCCTAGAAAAACATAGACAGGCAATAATCTGTCAATATAGCAATATTCCAAATATGAAATTCATGGTCCAAGAAGTGATAAATAAATAAATATGACAGGGCTTCTCAAAGAAGTTTCTAGTTTTCGCCCATTCCTTACTGAATTCTGTTGGTGTAAAACATTTTGATTCTATGATACAAGAGCCAGCCCTGCTAGGACCAACGTTCGCCATTTATGTCACCGGCCCCCTACATCAAGAGTGGATGGGGAAAGGCAGGCCCTACCACAGGGTTGCTCAGTATGTTTTCTAAAGACATCTATCTTTTTAAATAATTTTATTATTTAAACTCCATCTGGCACTTTAGTCTCTTCAAAAATTATTA
The DNA here is from genome assembly GCF_030028045.1 of Hippopotamus amphibius kiboko. Lineage (NCBI taxonomy): Eukaryota > Metazoa > Chordata > Mammalia > Artiodactyla > Hippopotamidae > Hippopotamus > Hippopotamus amphibius. The sequence continues at coordinate 53,142,260 of NC_080195.1, read as the reverse complement.
CGTTAGGCATGAATTAAAAAACAAGCCCATCTGGACTGCAGTTTGAGTTTTAAACGCTCTTCTGCTCTTATACCTTTTTCCACGGCTTGGCACATCTGTGAGATCCAGCTTTTTAAACAGAATCCTGGGACAGCTGGGGTGGGGAAACGAGTCTTCGTGCTGGAGCATCCCAGTTCATTTTACAAATCTGAGTGGCCAGGTCACAGCACCGCCCCTTTCTTTGCCCTTTTCACTAGGATCATGGTCAGGAAAGTGTCCTTCCCAGCACTCCGCCATCCCTCCCTCCCCCCGGGATGGGGGCATCCTTTGCCTCTTCTCTGCACACTCCATCCACTCGTGGCCTATACCAGGGAGCCGGCCCGACTCTGGGCTGGCACCATGACAGGGACGGCGCCAATGCGCTCCAGGGTTGCTTGGCTGACGGTGTAGGAATGTGTGTGCTGAGGCCGGGGCTTCCTGCTGACTGAGCCATTGCTCCTGGACATGGCCTGCGGTGACGACCCTCTGTTGGCTGTCACTACCAGGGTCTTGTGTGGGGCTGGGGCCAGGTGGCTGCCGTTGGCATAGATGGATGGTATGTTGGCGTTGCCCGAGTGGAGGGAGAAGGACTGGCGCGAGTCACTGAAGTGGTTGAACGACTCTGTGTTTCCGCGCACTTTGGGATTGTTGCTCCAGGAGCGGCTGTTGTAGGTATTGGAAGAGGTCAAGGTGTTGTTCTCCGAGGAGGATATCTCGGTGTGAAATGCTTTGGCAGAGGAAGAACATTTAGGTGGAAGATCATCCTCTCTGAAATGGAACAAAAATAAACCTGTTGTTAGGATTTACTTGAGGCTTGCCCTACCCAACTGTCCAGGACTCTTTCTTCCTGTGTTCAGGCTAATATGCCTGTGAAATTCAAACCCTCAGGGCAGACCACACGATCATGAAAGCAAACATGGCAGTTCTGGTGGCCTCGGCTTTGACATTCATTCCCTTTAAGACAATGTTTAGGAAAAGTTCTCCCTCAGCTTCTCAGTCTCCAAGAGTAAAAGAAAAAAAAAGCAATATCAAATCTCTCAAAGACTGTGTCTTCCAATGTAACTGAAATATACGTGTGTGTGTGTGTCGGGGCGGGGGTGTGTATATAATTTGGTTTTGCTCTACATAGGAAAATAAAATCCACTGAACTAGTTGCTGTAAAGCTAGGAAACCAAACTACAGATGTAGGAACTTCAAAAAACTATTAGAGTTAGCCCGATTTTACTGCATTTGCGGTTTGAGAAACCGCTGTGGTGTGCTGAGAGGTTTTCCTCAGTAATCTTACTCTGGGATGAAATCTGTCCCCACAAATAGTTCAAACCCTTAAGAATTACAAGAGGCTAAGAGAAGTCATTAAGTTCATTTAAGGTGTTAACTAATGCATTTAATATTTCTTGAGTACCAGGCATTCTGCTAGATGTTTCATGTGGAAAAGACACAACTCTTCTACCCAAGAAGCCTATGGTCAAATGAGGGTGAAAATCAAGGCAAGAATATCTGCAAAGGCTTCAAGTTTGGACAAGGGTCTAAGTCAGCTTATGTTAGGAGGTGATACCTGGACTAGTCTTGAACCAGAGGAATGTACTGAGGAGATGAATGAGAAGGGAAGGAGTATGGTCCAGAAAGAGGGTGGAGGCTGCAGGAAAGGCCCTGAGGCACAAGAGAAGACAGGACAGACTAGAACATGAGTGATCAGGGAACCCGTGAGAGATAACAGCAGGGAAGCAGGTGATGGTCAGATTATGAAGGGCTGTGTATGTCAGGCTAAGCAGACTGGAGTCATTCGTGCATTTTCAGTAAAGATATTGACGTGACGCCATCTGAGACTGAGCCTGAACCTCCATATTTCCACAATACGCCAAGAGTCACTTTTCTTTCAAGCTCATTTTGACACTGTTTCCTTAAGATACTCATGTTCTTGACTGAACTGTTTTCAACCAAACTATACTGCCTTGGTCTATCTGTGCACAGGTGGTGTTCTTTTTGCTTTATGTTCTCATCATTTATAAATGCTAATATTAAACACCTGTTCGAAACTAACTTTACTATGGCAGCCACCCAACCCCACCCACACTGGCGATATGGGAGGCGTGACACAGGTGAATGTCCTCTCAGTTGGGCACAGGACAGACTACCCGCTGCCCTCCTTTCATGATGCAGTAAATAAAGCTGAGCAGCACCACAAGGAAGAGTGATGTAACGTACAAGCAGATATCACTTGGCCACTTTAACTCTCTTGGCCATCACAGTCACATAATTAGCCAGGAAACCGTAGCTGCCAAAATGAGGTAGAAATACAGACATTGGCTATGCAGGATAAATTATTTGACATACAAACCTTATTTCATTAGGAATTTCTTCTTCTTCCTCCTCTTTATTTTTGCTTCTCCAGTAAAAGAATGCCCCTAAAATTAGTGCAATGCAAAAAATGATAATAACTGCACCAGTGCCAATGGCTCCAGCTATTAGTCCAATGCTCCTGGGCTGGGCTGCAAAATATATTTAAGGTATATTTAAAGAAATAAAGGAGAGAGAAAGAGAGAAAGAGAAATAGAATATGCTCATACAACTTCATAAACATATAAGGCTACCAAAGAATCTTCTTAAAATGTACAAAATTGCCTACAGTATTATGTCCATTTAAAGTCAAACCTCACTTAACTTTCTGTATCCCTAGTGGCTAGGACTAACACGCAGTAGGCTCACAAACATTTACCAAATGAATAAACAATTACACAACACACAGCTGTAGGAGAGCCACAACCAGGGCAGAGCAGGAAGAAGACCATACCTGACTAGCTGCTTGGCCCACCCCAAATGAACCCGGCAAGCAGTGGGTAACTTATCACCTCATCACAGCCGGGTTGTTCCCTTTTGCAACTGGAATTCAAACAACCCAGAATCCTCAACTGAAGAGAAAATTTCTGCCCTGCTTATATATGACCTGGGCACCCAACATGTAAGCAGATGTAAGGGATTAGGAAGAAATTCAAGAAGGTCTTGCCATGATCCTAAGATCATTACAAATTCTTATGTGTCTATAGCGCTGTACAATCAGAACTGATCTGATTCTACTGAGCCTGAGAAGACATTTTATCATAAAGTCGTACTGCTGAGGCTGAAAAGTATACTAATACACTTATTAAACATCTTCAATGATGACTAAAATCAAAAGAATTTCTATTTACTCTTCAAACAACTTAAAAACAATTAAGCAGAACTCTTCATTTCCTAGTTTAACAAAGATCTTGGCATTCAGACCCAGAGCGGACATCAGAACTTTACTTACGAGAAATAACCTGGAGATCCAAAAGACAGGTGCTGGTCCCAATGGCATTAGAAGCCACACACTGGTACAAACCTGATGACAGGGCGCTGATGTTGCGGATGGTGACTGTCCCCTGGACCTGGTCTGTCACAAAAATAACAGTCAAGTGAGTATTTAGGAAAGAAAATAAGAAAACCAAAGAAATCAGCAGAAGGCTATAAAAAGAGATAAACAGTGAAGAACTATCAGTACCTTTTTTGGAGAGATTTTTTTTTGGTTCATGAATGTTAAAGACTAAAAATAAATGACCTAATGTTAAAGACCAGGAGCTAAAGAAGACTGCCTAACTAAGGGCAATCTTACAACTTAATCTGCAGATTAGTGTGAGGTCCTAAAGGTGAGCAGCTTTCCCTGAGGAAATGTTGGCTAATGCCTATTTTAGAGACTTCATGATCAGAAACACCAGATTTTAATTCTGAGGAAATGCAGTAATATACAGATGAAGTTAAACTCACTATAATAATGTCTGCTTCATACCTGATGGAGAAAATACCCCCTCTGTGCTCAAGGGTGTAGACTGTTACTCCCTTCCAACAACTATTATAACCATTTGTGTAAGTTCAGCTTCTCCAAGAAGTGGACACCAAGACATTCACGAGGTTTACTGGAGGAAATGCCAGTAAAGGAAATGGAGAGGAGGCTGGAGGAAGCAAGGAGCGGCTCAGACTGCAGCGCAGGTCTGGCCCCTGTGAAGGGGAGAGGGAGCATCGCAGACTGCAGCACAGCGTTACGGAAGTTCCCGCCAGGCTGATGGGAAGTCCTTGAGCCGAAGTCACCTGTTAAAGGCGTCTCAGATCTTGCAGGAACAGGCCTGCACTGGCAGCCCACTGTGCCTGGCGACTGGCTGGGAGCTGCCGAGGAGAAGCGTGGCCTGGGTGCGGAGGAGTGCTGGATGCTGGAGGAAGCCGCTGGGGCTGTCAGCCAATTACGTTCCCCACAGCAGGAGGCCGGAGCAGTGCACCTTCCAGGTGACCACACTGATACTACCATGAACTAGTTCAGTGGTTCCCATTTTAGTAATTTATCAACATGGGGATAGTTTATTTATTCCTTACAAACAAAACATATTATTACAGTGATAATAAAAATCGAAGTTAATAGTTATTACTACGTGCCAAGCACGGGCTAAGCTTTTACATATATTCTCTCAATCTTTACAGTGACTCTGAAGAGGTATTATTAGCATCAATCCCATGGAACAGATAAGGAAACTGAGGCTTTAGATGAGTCATAAGATTACACAGCTGGGCAACAGGAACTGGATGGAGGGCTGTCCTACCTCTAAGCTCAGGGCTTCACTGCCTCCCCTCAGCAGGACCCAGTCGCCTCCACCACTCACAACAGCAGCAAATCAGGAAAAGCCTCCTGAGGGCTCATTTCTGGCACAAAGTCCAGGTACTCCTAGGGCACCTGGAGCTGTCTCTACCCCGTGCTAACAACTTCTACGTGAAACTATGATTGAGTTACCTAGTTTCTGCTGGCAACCTTCATTTTTATTTAGATCAAAGGCAGAGGCAGAGTCATTTAACAAATAAATATTTACTGAGCAGCTTTGCCAGGTGATTTCTGAGGGTGGTGATACAATGATGAACAAGACAAATCCAGCCCTGTACCTTAACGAGACAAGTAGGCAAGAAATCACAGTAAGTGGGCTAAGTGCCAACATCAGGGGATACAGGGTGCTGGGGAGCACGTGAGAGGGGCATCTAATGAGGATGAACAAATTCTGAAAGCCTCCAGACAGCCACAGCCGCCAGGGTTATCTCCCTGCCTTCTAACGTAATACAGTGGGTCGTGTTAACAAATGACTCTGAATCATCAAACACACACGGCTATTAACCTCAACATACAGGCCAGGGAAAGGACATGGGTTTTTTTCTTTTGTTTTTGTTTTTCAATGGAAGAATTTAAATGGTCCAACCCATAATATATGGATATCTTATTTACTCAGACTTACGTCCTACTTGGACATTTGGATTGTACTGTACGCATCCAAGTCAATATACTTGGTGGTTATTTGGTTAACACTTGTGTGTTATTTCTTTTTCCTTAAAAACAAACAACTCTGATGGTTACCGAAGTACAAGGCTTTTCAGTGAATTCACTCAATCTGGAGGGAAACTGTTTTCTCCCCCTCCATGTTCTGTCTGATTTTCTGGGCTCTCATTCACTGTCTCTCCTCTGTGCTCCCCAGAACCCTGTACTCTCTACTGCTGGAATTTACCCCGTTATTATAATTTCTTGCCTACTTGTCTCATTAAGACAGAGGACTGCATTTGTTTTGTTCATCACTGGATCACCATTCTCAGAAATCACCCAGCACACAGAAAGGTGGGCAATAAATAAACAAACAAATGGGCTCTCTTCTCTTGAGCGTCTATTGTGTATCACACGCACCGCACTAAAAGTAAACACGTCTCATTTAACCTTACAAACCTTAAATTTTATAGTCCCTGCTTTTCAAAGCTGAAAAACCTCAGAGAAGCTATGCAACTGGTCAAAGATCACACAGCACACAAGCAGCAGCACATAATATCAGGTCTGTCCATGTTCAAAGCTCATAATCACCATATACACACTTGACTTTCTAGTAAGGTATTTAAAACCACAAATATTCGGTGAGGTGCACCTATAAGACATTTCCTAAGCTTGCAATCAATGTTCCAAATGCTGTTAGTATTAAACTAAGCCATCTGTCTAACCCCACCTTCAATACGTTAGCAAATGTCATCATGCAAGAAAATCATAATCTCTGGGCAACAAACCCCACAATTCCACGCACTATGGCGTTGTTCTCCTAAATCCTGAAATTCTAGAAATCTGATCAGCTCACACCAGGCCAGTGATTTTGCTGACATTTCCATTCAGAGAACTGGGGAAATTTTTAACAGCTGATGTAAGCAGCATTCTGGCACACAGGAAGAGGTAAACTGTAAAGATTCTTGCTGTAGAAAGTTATTTTTAAAAGGTGAGGTCACTGTTTTTCCCTTTGCCTTCACAGACACAGACACCATAAGCAGAGTGATTTAAGAAAGTTTTCTTCAGTGAGGCTGACACACCACGCCGGAGCTAACTCAGAACGTAATCACGGGATGGGACAGACACATCATAAGACAGCTCTAACCAGAAGCAGGAGAGGGCTTTCCTACATAGTCAAGGCAACGCAGAGACAGGAGCATCTCTGCAGCCAGCAGCAGACTGCTCCCTGCCACAGGCATAGGGCCCTTTCTGAAACGAGACGGGCCAATCCCTTCTGTCACTTCTTTTGATCTTCCTTCTTTTAAAGAATAGGGGACCTTCAACAATGTGAAACTACAGTCTGGAAAGCAACAAATTGCATCACACCCCACTCCACTTTAGTTTACAGCAACACTGTATCCCATGCAAGCTGTGTACCTAGACCAGAAAGCCCTACAGAATAGAGAGAGAAATAAATACAAGCACACATTTCCATGTCCATCCTTTCTCCTTAGTTCCAGAACCACTTCTCTGCTGCCTCGTAGATGGTGTGCCGGCTAAGAGCATGTGCTCTAGACTCAGGCAGCCTGGGTGGAAGCTGCTCTATCACCTGCTGGCCAGGTGGCATGAATGTGCCACCTCTTCTGCATCTATGTGTTCCATTCCTCGCATGTGACAGGGAACTGCCAGCGTGCCTCCGTCACAGGCTATGTGAGGACTGAGATAACGCACAGTGCCTGGCAAGGCGTCCACGTGGGAATTCCCTCTTGGCATTTCTTGGGAAATTTACATCTTTTTCTGATTCATAAGAGAAACAGTCAAGAAACTGGGAAAATGTTGAATGTCTCCAAATTCCAATAAATACTAATATTCAGGATTTCAGGTTGAGAGATCAGGCTTCCTAAATCAAATTATTCTATATTTTATATGATTTATGCATTTTAAATAATAATGAATGATCATAATAATAAACAGTGAATCATTTCTTATACAAAAGTTTCAGAAGTATTCTGTAGAAAAAAATAATAAGGAATACATGGTTTATTGTTATTTGAACCAATATACTATGACATGCTACATATTTCACTAATATGTAAAAAGTTATCTCAACTACTTACAAACGTGATAAAAAAACAGTAAAAAATGGGAACATTAACACAAAATAAATGTCAAATTAAAACCTATTTATGCATATATATGGAATCTAGAAAAACAGTACTGATGAACCTAGCGACAGGGCAGGAATAAAGATGTAGACACAGAGAACGCACTTGAGGACATAGAGGGGGAAGGTGAGGTGGGATATATACATGTCAATGCTATGCTCTCGCTGCATTTCTGACATTAAAGTATTTTCAAAGAACTGCAGTCTATAGCAAATACGTTTTCAAACACTAGAAAACACCAGTGAACATTACTGGGCGTATCTGGATAATGCAAGGTTTCGATCCCCTGCTTTTAACAGCACTGTGTAGAATCACACATCAAAATACTAAGCTAAGGATTTATTTTGCTTCTAAAATCTGTTATTTATTGGAATACCACTCACGGCATTTGTATAAAATATAATGACTCACCACTGGCAACAGACAGGGTCAGGAACATGCACTTACAACAGCTACAATCAAGACTAACTGATTAGCTCGTGACTGCTTTTCTCCGATGCATTTCTGTCTAGGTTCCCAGAACGGTTGACTCTGATCAGTCTCGCTTTTAACTTGACATCAGTAGATTCTTTCAAATCAATATGCCTGCACGTTGATTGTTAAGCTTTAGTTCTCAAAGGAGAATGGTGCTTAGTGCTCAAGAAATGTCACCTGTGGCCATTATCATTAATTCAGTCCCCATCCCAGAGGACCAGTAACTCACTTGCTACCTTCCTCAAGCAAACCTCTAAGTACATCTTCTCTGAGTTAATGGTTACTGTTCATTCAATGGCCTAAGACAAAAATCTGAGTTAACTTTGACTCTTCTCTGAGTCCCAATGTACCATCAAGCTCCATGTCTTGTTGATTTCTGGCTTCCAACTCTCCTGAATCCTACCCTGCCCTCATCCCTTCTCCATCCCGACCATCAGGTCCTTAGTTCAGGCCCTCTCCGTTTCTTGACAGAGCTATTATCGAAGCCTCCTATCTGTGACCTGGCTGCCAATCTCTCACCCTGATTGCTGTGGCTGTTTCTAAAATACAGATCTAGCTATCTTCTCTGGCTTTATAAAAAGGCCAGTCAATACCCATGGTCTCAAAGATAACATCCAAATTCTCTGAATGTTATACAATGATTTTCACAGTCTGGACCTGAACTTGCCAACCTCCTCTCTGGCCAAACCTCCAAGAACCTTTGTCAGCTTCATAAACCTTCTCACTTTGAGATGTCAGAATGTTTAGTGTGTGTGGGACCAAGATGGTGGAGTAGGAGGACTGGGCTCACCTTCCTCATGAACGCATCAAAACTACAACTACATATAGAACAAATATCACTGAAATCAGGAGGATGGCTTTTCGACAACCAAGGCTGTAAAGAAAGATTCACATAGAGTCTAGTAGGAAAGGAGAAGTGATCTGGTTGGGACCCTCATGGGACCCTCGCCTCTAGCAGAGGACACAGAAGAGGAGGGGCATATCACAGGTTTGAGGATTCTCCCTGGGGAGCAAGGGCTTTGAGCCACACGTTAGGCAGCCCAGCCCTGGGGTCCAGCATCAGGAAGATGAGACCCCCTTAGTGGTTTGAAAACCAATGTGACTTACTGGAGGGCTGTAAGAAACCAACACTACACTCTTGAAGAGCTTGTGCACAGACCTGCTTGCTCCCAGTCAGAGCACAGAAGCAGCAGGCTGGAAACTGTGCAGGGCTCTGGCCAGCCTGGCAGGACCACCACGGTGTGCCCCCCATCCAGCAACGGCCACCTGCTCCAGCCACTCTTGTTCCAGAGCTGCCTTCCACTAAGGCGGAGGCTGCTGTTGCCAACAAGAGTACACACACTTTGAGAGAACAGAACGTGCTCTGACCCCAGCCCTGCCTCTTAACCAGGCCAAAGGCAGCCATGGCGGGTGCACGCTTTGGTGCCCACACTCAGGAGGGCGCAAGGCTAGCTCCAGGGCAGAGACAGCCATCCCCTGAGCACATGTCCCTGCACACCCCTGGGAGGGAGCCAGCCCAGTAGTGTGGAACCAACCCCTCTGGCCCCAAACTAGCCTCTAAGCAAGGTGCACACACTGGGGGGAAAGTGAAAGTAGCACAGAAGTACAGCCCCAAACCTTCAGGTCCCAGCCACGCCCCAAACCAAGGCTGAGGATGCCATCACACCTGGAGAAATCCAATTCCCTCAGGGATCCTGCTCCAGCCCCTGTGGCCCCAACTCCACCCCCCAAAAAGGTGGTGACAGCCACTGAGCACAGGAGAAGCTCCAACGCACAGCTGGCTCCAGCTCTAGCCCCTCCACCTCCAGCCCTACCACCCACCCAGGTGGTAGCGGCCAGCACATCCCAGGTGAAGACACCGCCCATGCGCACTTCAGATCCAGTGATCCCGCCAAAGCCACTGGGCACATGCAGCCTCTATGCAGAGACATTCCCACACAAGGACATACCTTCAAGACTAGGATAGGTAATTGTCTCACCTAATTTCACAGAGACAGAGAAAGTTAAACAAAATAATAAGAGGAAGGAATATGTTTCAAACAAACAATAAGAAAAAAACCTCGACAAAAACCCTAATGAAATAGAGATAATTTATCAACACCTGATAAACAGTTCAAAGCAATAGCAATAAGAATGACAATTGAACTTAGGAAAAGAATACATGAACACAGTGAGAATTTTAATAAATAACTATAAAATGTGAAAAAGAACCAGATACAGCAGGAGAATACAGTAAGTGAAATGAAAAATACATCAGAGACAATTAACAGCAAATAAAGTGACAGAAGAATGCACAAGTGATCTGGAAGATAGAATAATGGAAATCACTCAATCAGAACAGAAAAAAGAAAAACAAATTTTAAAAATGAGAACAGTTTAAGGGACCTCTATGACAACATAAGTGTACTGATATTTGCATTATAGCAGTCCCAAAAGGAGAAAAGAAAGAGAAAGAGGTAGAAAATGTATTTTATGAAATTACAGTTGAAAACTTCCATGAACTTGAAAAAGGAAATGGATATACAGGTACAGGACGCACAGAGAGTCCCAAACAAGATGAACCCAAAGAGATTCTCACTGAGACATATCATAATTAAAATGGCAAAAAAAGATAAAGAGAGAATTTTAAAAGCACCAAGAGAAAAACCAAGAGTCACATATAATGGAACCAATATAAGGCTATCAGCTGATTTTTCTGCAGAAACTTTGCAGGCCAGAAGGGAGTGTCATGCTATACTCAAAGTGCTGAAAGGGAGAAAACCTACAACCTAGGATACTCTACCCTGCAAGATTACCACTTACAACTGAAGGAGAGATACAAAGCTTCTCAGACAAGCAAAAACTAAGAGTTCATCAGTACTAAACTGACCTTACAAGAAACATTAAAGGGTCTTCTTTAAGTAAAAAAAGAAAAGGCTATAACAAGAAAGAAGAAATTATAGGAAGGGGAAAATGCCACCAGTGAAAGTAAATATATAGTAAACGTTGTGACGCAATCAGTTAAACAAGTGAGCACAAAGGTTAAAAGACCAAAATTGTAAAGTCATTTTTAACTACAATAAACAGTTAAGGGATAGACATGAAGATGTAAAATATGACATCAAAAATAGAATGTGGGGGAGAGGAACAAAAATGTAGTGCTTTTAGAATGTGCTTAAACTTAAATGACTGTCAGTTTAAAACAAGTAGGTATAATTGTAGGTCAACATATATGAACTCTGTGGTAAGCACAAATCAAAAACCTACACTACATACACTAAAACTACAGAGAAAGAAACACAAACATTAAAGAAAACCATCAAACTGCAAGGGAGGAGACTAAAAGAAGGAAAGAACAGAGGAGAACTACAAAAACAACCAGAAAACAAGCTATAAAGTGGCAATAAGTATTTACCTATCAATAAACACTTTAAATGTCAATGGACTAAACGATCGGGTCAAAAGACATAGGGTGACTGATCAGATAAAACAAACATGACCCATCTATATGCTGCCTACAAGAGACTCACAGTGTTAAAACCCCCATAGACTAAAAGTGAGAAAATGGAAAAAAATATTCCATGCAATGGAAACAAGAAAGCTGGGGTAACAACACTCATATTAGACAAAGTAGACTTTTTTTGGAGTATAGTTGATTTACAATGTTGTGTTAGTTTCAGGTGTACAACTTTAAAACAAAGTCTATAAAAGACAAAAAGGTCATTATATAATGGTAAAGGGATTAATACAAGAAAAGGATATAACATTCATTAATACAGGAACACCAAAATATATAAAGCAAATATTAATAGATATAAAGGAAAAAACTGACAATAATATAATAATAGTAGGGGACATTACCACCCCACTTACACCAATAGATAGATCATCCAGACAGAAAATCAATAAAGAAAGCAGTGGTCTTAAATAACACATTAGACCAGATGGACTTAAAAGCTATCTATAGGACATTCTATCCAAAACAACAGAATGCACATTCTTTTCAAGTGCACATGGAATGTTCTCCAGGAAAGATCACATGTTAGCCCACAAAACAAGTCTCAACAAAATTAAAGTGAATATAAATTATATCAAACCTATTTACCAACCACCATTGTATGAAACTGGAAACCAATTATAGGAAGAAAAATGGGAAAAACAAAAATACGTAGAGACTAAACATGCTACCAAAAAACCAATGGGTCAATGAAGAAATCAAAGAGGGAATCAGAAAACACCTTGAGACAAATGAAAATAAAAATACAGTTTTCCAAAATCTATGGGATGAAGCGAAAGCAGTTCTAATGGGGGAAGAAGTTTATAGCGATACAAGCCTTCATCAAGAAACAAGAAAAGTCTCAAATAAACAACCTCACCTACCATCTAAAGAAATTAGAAAAAGAAAAACAAACAAAGTCAGCAGAAGGAAGGAAATAATAAACATCAGAGTGGAAATAGAGACAAAAAAAAAAAAAAAGAAAGAAAGAAAAGATCAGTAAAACCAAGAGCTGGTTTCTCTAAAAGATAAACAAAATTGATAAGCTTCTTGCCAGGCTCATTGAGAAAAAAGAAAGAGAACACAAATAAATAAGAAATGAAAGAGGAGAAATTACAACTGATATCACAGAGATACAAGCAATCATAAGCAAATACTATGAATAGATATATGCCAACAAACTGGACAACCTAGAAGAGACTGATAAATTCCTGGAAACATACAATCTTCCAAGATTGAATCAGGAAGAAACAGATAACTTGAACCAACTGATTACTAGTACTGAAAATGCATCAGTAATAAAAAAGACTCCCAACCAAGGGAAGTCCAGGACTGGATGGCTTCACAGGGGAATTCTACCAAACATATACAGAAGAGTTAATACCTATCTTTCTCAAACTGTTAAAAAAATTAAAGACGAAGGAACATCCCTTAATTCATTCTACAAGGCCACCATCACCCTTATACCAAAACTAGATAAAGACAAAACTAGACCAAAAAATTACAGGTCAATACTCCTGATGAATGTAGATGCAAAAATCCTCAACAAAATATTAGCAAACCAAATTCAACAATATATAACCAAAATCATACACCATGATCAAGCAGGATTTCTACCAGGGATGCAAAGACAGTTCAACATCCAAAAATAAATCAGTGTGATACACCACATTAACAAAAGGAAGGATAAAAATAACATGATCACTTAGACAGATGCAGAAAAAGCATCAGACAAAATTCAACATGCATTCATGATAAAAATTCTCCACAAAGATAGTACAGAGGAACATATCTCAACATAATAAAGGCCATTTATAACAATACAGCTAGCATACTCAATGGGGAAAATCTGAACAATGGACAAGCATGTCAATTCTCACTAGTTCTATTTAACTTAGTACTGGAAGTCCTCACCACAGCAATCAGGTAAGAAAAATAAGAGTGAAGAAGTAAAACTGTCATTATTTGCAGATGACACAATACTATATATAGAAAACCTTAAATGCTCCATCATAAAACTATTAGAACTAATAAATGAATTTAATCAAGTTGCATGATACAAGATCAATATACAGAGATCTGCTTCTTTTCTGTACATCAATAATGAACTATAAGGAAGGGAAAACAAGAAAAGAATCCCATTTACAACCATATCAAAAAGAATAAAATACTTAGGAATAAATTTAACCAAGGAAATGAAAAGCCTATACTTAGAGAACTATAACACACTGATGATGAAGATGATACAAAGATATGGAAAGATATCCCATGTTCATGGATTGGAAGAACTAGTATTGTTAAAATTACCAAAGCAATCTACAGATTTAATGCAATCCCCATCAAAATACCCATGACATTTTTCACACAACTAAAACAAACAATCCTAAGATTCATATGGAACCACCAAAGACCCCAAATATCCAGAGCAATCTTGAGGAAAAAAGAAAAAAACAAACAAACAAAAAAACAAAGCTGGAGGTATAATCCTCCCTGACTTCAGACTACACTACAAAGCTACAGTAACCAAAACAGTATGTTACTGGCACAAAAACAGACACACAGATCAATAAAACAGAATAGAGAGCCCAGAAATAAACTCACACACATATGGGTCAATTAATCTACAACAAAGGAGGCAAAAATATACAAATGGGAAAAGACAGTGTCTTCAATAAGTGGTGTTGGGAAAACTGAACAGCTACCTGTAAAAGGATGAAATTAGAACATTTTCTCACACCATATATAAAAATATTTTCAAAATGGGTTAAAGACTTAAATTTAAAATCAAAAACTATAAAACTCCTAGAAAAAAACATAGGCAACACACCCTTTTACATAAGTCTTAGCAATATTTTTTGGATCTGTCTCCCTAGGCAAGAGAAACAAACATAAAAATAAACTAATGGAATCTAATTAAACTTAAAAGCTTTTACACAGTGAAGGAAACCATATACAAAATAAAAAGACAATCTACTGAATGGGAGAAGATATTTGCAAATGATATGCCTGGTAATGGGTTAATATCCGAAATATATGAACAGCTCATACACCTCAATGTCAAAAAAGCAAACAACCTGATTAAAAACTGAGCAGAAGATCTGACTAGACTTTTTTCAAAGAAGAGATACAGATGGCCAATAGACACACGAAAATATGTTCAACATTGCTAATCATCAGGGAACTGCAAATCGAAAGCACAATGAGCTATCACTTCACACTGTCAGAATGGCTATTGTAAAAAAAAGACAACAAATAATAAACGTTGGCAAGGATATAGAGAAAAAGGAATGTACACTATTAGTGGAAATGTAAATTTTTATACTCACTATGGAAAACAGCATTGAGGTTTCTTAAAAAAAAACTGAAAATAGAACTTCCACATGATACAGCAATTCCACGGCTGGGTATATATCCAAAGAAAATGAAAACACAAATTCAAAAAGATGTATACACTCCAATGTTCTCAGCAGCATTATTTTCAATAGCCAAAATATGGGAGCAACCTAAACGTCCATCAACACATGAATGGATAAAGATGTGGGGGAGGGGGAGAGTACACACAACACACACACACACACACACAGAGGAATTGTTTTGATTCAATCAGTCAAAGGAAAAATACTCTCAGATTGTAGTTTGGAAACCCAACTAGATCCAGACTTGCTGTTTACAAGAGATACACCTAAAACATAAAGCACAGAAACCCAAAAGTAAATGAGCCATAAAACAGAAACATAACAGTAAGAATTAACCAAAGAAAGCTACTACAGGAGTTTTAATAACAGTTAAAATGACACAAAAATGCATATTAAGCATAAAGAATCAGTGAGATATAACAACATATAAGCAACAGAGGCCCAGGATAGGTTAAAAAAGAGAAAGCATAACTGACAAATCCACAGTCCTACTATGTGATTTTTAAACAAATCTCTCATAAAATACTAGCTGAAAGAGATAAAATATTGGTAAAGATATATAGAGTATTTGAATAATACAAGTAACAAATATAAATTTAAAATATATACACACACACATACATATATATACACACATATATACACATACCATACCTCCATCCTAGGACCTGTAAGTGGACATACTTACACGATAATGTAAGTATACAATAATACAATAATAGCTCCTGCTATTCTCTGCCTTGCTCACTCCATGCCAAACACACTGGCTTCTTTGCTGTTCATCTAAAACACCAGGCATACTCCTGCCTCAGGGCCTTCAGATGGCTGTTCCCTCTGCCTGGAATGCTCTCCAGTCCCCATATTCACGTCTCATTCCTTTATCATCTTCAGATCTTTGCTAGAATATCATCTTCTCAACAAGGCTTACCCTAAGAACCTTTTTCAAATTTCAGCCTCCCATGCCTCACCTAATCCATTTTACACTCCTCTATTTTCCCCCAATGAATTTACCACCTTGAAACAATCTCTGCAATTTACTGCTTCATTATGTTCAATCTCCACCCACGAATACAAGCTCTACAAGGGGAAGGATCTCTGTTCATTGATGCATCTCCAGCACTTAGCACAGTGTCTGGACCTAGTAGGTCCCCAATAAACATTTGTTAAATGAATAAATGAAGAACAGAAATTAAAACAAGGATACAAAAGTATAAATAAAAGCAAAAGCTTGGTTTAGGCAGGACTGATTAAAAACAAAGATGAAAAGGACAAGCAGAATTAGGAATGAAAAGGGGAACATAAATGCAGAGAGTTTTAAAATTCACAAGGAAATAATAATACTAATAACATAAATGCTAATATTTATTAAGTGCTCATATATGCCAGACGCTGTTCTAAACGTTTCACATGCATTTTCATTTAACCTTTATTCCACCCGCGGGAGGCAGTTACTATCACTGTCTCCATTTGACATATAAGAAAACCTGGAGCTGGGATTCCACACCACATCCTCTAACTCCAGAACCTGCACTCTTAAATACATGCTTCTATTTCCATATAGAGAATACTGTCAACAAGTTGATGCTAATGTGCAGAAACAGAGAAAAGAGACATTTTCCAGAAAAATAAAAAGTACAGAAAATCTAAATTAACCTACAACATTAAAGAAACTGAATCAGTAGGCAAAAAAATACAACAAAAAAGGCAACAGCAAGGCAAAGCTTTTACAAGCAAATTCTACAATATCATCAGATAACGTCTTTCTTATTCACACTATTTCAGAGAACAGAAAAAGAGGAAGAGCTGCCCGACTCATTTCATGAGGACATTCTATAATCTGATACTAAAACTCAACCAAAGGTAACAGAAGACAGAAAAATATGGGCCATTCTCACTTATGATCACAGATGAGAAAGTTCTATTAAAATATTAGCATACTGAATATTAGCAATTTATTGAAAAATAATCACAAGTAGACTTTATTCCAGAAATGCAAGGGTGTTTTAATGTTTGAAAATCTATTAATGTAATTCACCTATTGACATCTGGGGCTGGATAAGTCTTTATTGTGGGGGCTGACGTGTGCATCCCTGGCCTCTACCCACTAGCTGCCAGTAGTACCTTCCTTCCAGCTGTGACAACTGAAAATGTCTCCAGACCTTGCCAAATGAAACTGTCCCTGGTTGAGAACCACTGATACAGAGGCTGATGAACTGTCTCATGCATTATGTTTCCACTTAATGGGACCTGGGCCGACTGTACAGGCCTGATGAAACATAGGCCAAACTGCTATATTTTGCTTTGAATAAAATCCATCAAATACAGTTGTCCTTTATTTTAGAATTCAAAGTGCTATATACCAAAAGAACAATACTAAATCCACTTCATTATTCCTCTGTATAAAAACAAAGTATACCTCCATAGCATGCTGGTTCCAAATTTATTCAGTCTTTAGTGTCCACGTGTACACTGTATGATGACAACTTTTTGGTAACTTTTATTGTGCCATAATTTTAAACTTAGAGAAAAGTTGCAAGAATACTGCAAGGAATTCTTGTGTATCATATATCATCTACTCAGATTCAATAATTATTTATATTTTGCCCTATTTGGTTATCATTTTCTTGCTATATATAGAAATATTTTCCTGAACCACCTAAGAGCAAGTTGAAGACATTGTGCCTCTTTACCACTAAGTACTTAGTATTTCCTAGGAACAAATTTATCCTTTACATAATCACAGTGCAAGTATCAAAGTCAAGAAGTTTACACTGATACAATTAATACTCAGATTTCATCAATTGTCCCAGTAATGTTCTTTATAGCTATTTCTTCCCCTGTCCAGATTCTAATCCAGGATTCTGTATTGCACTTAGTTGTTTTAACTTTCTAGTCTCTTTCAATCTGGGACAGTTTGTCTTCGCCTTTGCTGGATGTTTCCTCATGACTGGACGCAGGTGATGTGTTTTGACAGGACTACCACAGCAGTGATGCTGTGTCCTCCTCAGTGCAGATGCCAGGAGGCACACAATACCAGTTTGTCACAACACTGCTTATGTGGTTAAAGTGGTTTCCACCAGGTCTCTGTACTATAAAGTTACTATTTTTTCTTTGTAAGTAATAGGTTATTTGCGGGGAAATACTTTGGAACTAGGTAAACATCTTGTTCCTCATCAAATGTTTGCCCCCTACTTTGACATCACGGGTGATTTTCTAACTCTGTCATTCTTTCTACATACTCTGGTAGGCATTCTACTATAAGAAAATGCTTTCCCTTCTACCCCATTTATTTATGTATATCAGTAGGGGTTCAGGGATTCTCATTTTATTCAATGGATTACATGTTTATTTCAATGTTCAAACTGTCCCAGGTTTGACCAGAAGGAGCTCCTTCATGCTAGCCCCTATATATAAGGACAATTCTAATCCCCAAATATTATGCCCTGTCACTAATCAGACTTCTGGGATGCCTTTTCCTGATGTCAATTACTCTTTTCTCTGAATTTATATTAAGCAAATGCATACACATTAGTAAAGTAAATCTAAAAAATTCTAAATTATTTTGGGATTATATGCTATTTTGTTTACTTTAGTAATGTGGATATCAAGAGATAAATTTATCTTAAAAATCTGACTCATTTAATGTGTATTATTATGATAGATGAAGTTATCCAAAGTAAGTCTGATAACTGATCCAGAGTTTGAATTATAAAAGACACATGTTTTCATCTGTGGCATTCCAGTTCACTCTTACACCTACAGTACCAAAGAATATTCAAGTTGCAAAGAAGAAATCGCGAAACTTGACTAATATATATTTATTCAGAAACAAAGACATATGGAAGGCTCTTTTTACAGATATTTGCAACTTTCATACAACCACTTTTAAACTTTTATTTGTAATTCTAAGCGCAACCCAAAATTTCAAAGAAATGTTATAAATCATGAAATCTTACTGCTGATACAGAGGACCTTGGAGATGATATTGTCAAATCCCCTTATTTTACAAAAAAAAAGCGCAGGCCCAAAGAGGTGAACTGTCACAGAAATAGTTACTGGAAAATCTACCACTTGAATATAGTTTTCAGGATTTCAAGACAAGACCTATTTTAAACACACCACTTATAATGGTAAGATTAACAGATTAGTCCACACACACATACACACACACACACACACACACACACTCGCAAACTATTTAGCCCACGGTATGGCTAAAATATCTAGCAATGAACAACCAGTAGGGAACAGCACTGCAGTAATC
The DNA here is from genome assembly GCF_030028045.1 of Hippopotamus amphibius kiboko. Classification (NCBI taxonomy): domain Eukaryota; kingdom Metazoa; phylum Chordata; class Mammalia; order Artiodactyla; family Hippopotamidae; genus Hippopotamus; species Hippopotamus amphibius. The sequence continues at coordinate 53,123,161 of NC_080195.1, read as the reverse complement.
ATTATTAGAGTAACCTAAAAGGTATCATGTTGAAAAGAAGTTTTTTTAAATAATTAATACTGGGCCAGGTTAATTAGAAAGGGATGGGAAGAGCCATTAATAATTTCTGTGGGGATTCTTAAAGGAAACTTAAAAGCTCTTAAGAGGCTGGTGGTCCTGGTTCTTTAATATGTCTAACTTCACCATACAACTTGGGACTCTCCTTTCCATGACTTGTCTATACCATCGATATGATTCAAACTTATCAGGCATAAGTAAAGATGTTTGGGACCTCTCCATTAACTGCCAGCTCCTTAAGTTAAGATTTCTAAGTCTGCCCTGAGAATGCTAGGAGAGACATGCTCTGTGTTAGAGATGATGCAATGTAGAAGGCTGCTAAATTTTATTTTTTTGAAATAGAAATTACATATATAATTCTATAGTTTCCCTCATTTCACAAATTTTCCTCAATTTTTCAAGGGTGTTTCTTTTAATATCAAATCTAAGCAGTTGGATTTACACACAGAAAACCATCGATGACACATGCCTCCTCCATCTTTACCTGTCTGGTGTGATCAGCTCCTGGGTCTCCCGTGATCTGAGGCCTTTTCCTGTTCTCCTTCCCATCTTCCTCCTCTAATTAGACTTGAGGCTGCAAACAGGACGGTTAACCCTCTCATGACCATGCTGATGTCTCTCACACTAAATTAGGCCCCTTGTTTCTTAAGTAGGAGGCGGATTTTCTGTTATAAACTCCAAGGATTATCTTACAGTTAACAGTTCAAAGAAACTACCAATTAGCTATTTTAAATCCTCACTACAAAGGAAGAGAATTTCCATATATAGTTACCACTGGATAAGATATATTTCATAAAGGCAGCAATGAGAAGATGAAAGAAGATATTTTTATTCCCTTCAAAGCTGAAAACACAAAACGATCCAGAGAGCTTTTTTCAGCAGTTACAAATACGATGCGTTATTCTTCAAAATCCATTACAGTTAATTACTTTGTGAGCCTGCAGATCAGAATTTTCCATGATAATTAACTCAATGGGCAAAGCAACACCATACATACCCTGAGTGGCTGCTGGAGGCAGTTTGAGGGTGCTGTCTAACTTCTCCCAAAGGTAAGTTGGCCGAGGGATACCTTCCTCTGAGCTACAGAGCAGGATGACATCGCTGCCGATATCCTGGGATCCTTGGATCTGGCAGTGTGGGGCAGAAGGGGGAACTATAACAGGGAGAGCAAGCAATAAAGTATACATTTACCACGAGCCAGATGGTGACAGAGGAGACGTCGACATTCATTCAGCACACTGGAACCTCAGATAACACTGCTTTGGGAACAAACACTGGGAGAGACGACCTCATGAGCAAAGCCATTGGGTCGTATGTACTATTCGTAGGACTGGGCCACAGGTGCAGGGTCTACAGCTTCAGCTGGCAGGAAGCAAGTACGTAAAAGGGGTAATACCCTCTGACTCTATTTTCAAGATATTTTATGGTTTTAGTTTCACTCTTCTTCCCCCAAAGAAGTATTCGAAGAATTCTTAAGATCCTTCGTGTCAACATATTGCTTTTAAAAGCATTACTGAACGAACACACACATGTTCACAGCAGCATTACTCACAACAGCTAAAAGGTGGAAACAACCCAAGTGTCCGTAGATGGATGGATGGATAAACGAAATATGGTATATACATACAATGGACTATTATTTGGCCTTGATAGGTAAGGAAATTCTGACACATGCTACCACATAGATGAACCTTGAGAACATAATGCTAAGTGAAATAATTCAGCTATAAGAAGACAAACAGTGTATGATCCCACTCACACGCAGCACCTAGGGTACGCAAATTCATAGAGAAAGAAAACAAAACTGGTTTCCAGCAGCTGAGGGGAGGAAGAAATGTCATTTCATGGGTAGACTTGTATTTTTGCAAGTTGAAGACAGTTCTGGAGATTGGTTGCACAGCAATGTGAATATACTAAACTGTTCACTTAAGAAGTGGCTAAGATGGTAAATTTTGTTATATTTTACCACAATTAAATTTTTTTTAACAGCTGAAAGAGCCCACTTGTAAAGAAGATATTTTGAGGAACAGCATCCACTTGCCCTGCCAGCTACATAGTTCTTTGTTACTTTACAAACAAAACCAGACACACAAACTTTATGCCAACTTCTGTTTTACAGTGCGGGGGGTCAGAGTAAGATTCAAGTGTATCTACTATTTGATAGTAATGCAATGGACATTTTATAATCATTAAGACAGATAAGGACACAAAGGATGTGAAACAAAAAATTACCAAAAAAAAGGTGATAGTTTATAGTAAAAAAAAAAAAAAAGCAAGCAAATAAAAATATAAACTAAGCCCATGACTGAGTTTCTTATATTGGGTAATGCATGCAGTAGAGTTTAAATACAAGTGATGATGCCCTTGTAATGCTAATGACTTTTTAATAAAGGTGTTCAACCTCGCAAACATGAATGAATGAGTGGGAAATGAGTGCACTACACAGAGGAACCAGGAAAGAAAATGGATGGGGGAAGAGGGAACAATGAAAGGGTATATGTAGAAAGACTGAAAAATCTCAGGGAATCTTAACTGCTGTGATGGGATAAACCAATCTCAATTTACTGCCTTAAACACTGCCACCATGATGCTATGAGTGGAAACTCAAAATAACTATTTGAAGGTAGCATTATCTATAAGATAGAGGGTTTTTTCCTTCCTTTAAAAAATGAAAAAATAAACGTGGATCATGTGAGAAGCTCGTTACCTAAATTACAGGTGTAGGCATCAAAATAATGTTAAATTCCAGTAGTGATCTGTAATCAGTACTCAGAGTATTTTAATAAATACAATTTTAATATATTTGAATGAATAACAGTTCTAGGATAGGAATCTCTCACTTGTCCTTAGTTTTTTTATTCTGTTTGAGGACTGGGAGAACAAGGCACCAGGGCTATAGCATTTTCTCGTGCAAAGAAGGAAAATGACAAGAACCCCCAGCACTGGTATCCTCCAGTGACTCAACAGGGGAAAGGAAAAGCAGGAAAATGTGCCAAGGAATCTGGAGTCAATTCTGAGACTTGAGTAGGGCAGAGGACAGTCCAGAGCATCAGCTTTCTCTAAGAACTTCTCAGTCTTCTCAGATGAACTGAATTTAGCTACTTCTACCACAAGTCCCCATTCAGGAGGCAGCACTTTGTTTCAGAAGCAGTGGAACTGAGAAATAAAACGTGTTTAGAATGAATGCAACTTGGCACAGCTTATCTGTACAGTATAATGGAAGGAATACTAGTTTGAGTAGAGACCTAAATTTTAATCTGAACTTTATTGTCGTTCGTGACCTATATACCCTTGGGAAAGGCTCTAAATCTCTTCGGTCTCAGTATTAAGATCAAATTGATCATATAATTTATCGTCCAGACAAGGATACTTTTGAGGAAGAGTTACTAAAATTCTTCCAGCGCAAGAGGTGAAAGCTTAGAACCATCGTGGGTCTACTCAGCGTTACACAGATATAAAGTAGTAGTAAATTTATTCTCACATGTGCTAAAACCCCTGCTCCCTACTCATAATCAGTCGTTCTTAATTTAATTTGCTCTCAACAATAAGTCCTATCCTGTAAAAGCTTAGGAAAAGTGAGAGGTCGCTTTTGATGGTATTTTATCCCACCTTTCTCCACCTACATTTAAGAAGTAAGTCATTTAAGAAGTAAGCTTTCGAGAACCACCTGAAATGGAGTAATGGGTGGGGAGACTGTGTGGAAGAAGCATGGAGAAGCCGAGTCCAGATGGAGCTGAAAGGAGAGGGGACAGGAAAAGGACACAATAGACGGAGAGCAGAGAAGAACTGGCAGAAGTAAATACACTTGAGAGTAAATTCGTAAGTAAAGCCAAGGTAACTGGAACATTTCCTGTCACTCACCTAAAACTGTGAGGCCGGTGACCCCAATATTCCTGCCCCCTCTATCTGGAAGGTTGTTGACCAAACACTGGTAGGTGCCTGTATCTGACAGCTGGGTGTTGTTAATGAAGATAGAGACATTGGTGGCTGGCATGGTGCCTGTAAATCCAACCCTACCATGGAACCGGGGGGCACCGTCAAACATCTGTCCACCCTGATACAGAATGACCTGCAAAGGAAACCAAAAGAAATAAACTGGCCACTGCATCTCCTTCTAGACACAACAATAACTATCTATTAAACAGCAGACTGTACCAAACACTGGAAAATTATACTTCTAATCTTAGAGTTGTCACCAACTTTTTACTACAGCACCTACTGCAGATATCGAGGGGTTCTAAATTCTTACATACCAAACTGGAATAACATCATACCCTTACCTAACTCATCAGAATATAGAAAGTGCATTTTTTTTAATTTTATTTATTTATTTATTATTTTTTGGGGGGGTACACCAAGTTCAATCAACTGTTTTTATACACATATCCCCGTATTCCCTCCCTTCCTTGACTCCCCCCCCAGAAAGTGCATTTTATGACACCTTATTATCAGTCCATAAATACTTGTACCAGTTCAAACAATTAATTCCAAAATATTTTTGGTGCTAAAAAATTAGCACTGCCATCCTCATGCTTAGTAGGTCACAAAGTGATAGATCACAATTATAAACTGAATATAAGTGAATGTCATAAAAGGGAAGAAGAGTTACAAGTCCACAACTGCTTATCTTTTGTCAACTTCTTTACCAAAGATAACTACTCATGGAAGAGGACTCACAGTGGCATCGCAAAAAGCCCTTTGCGCTAAGAGTAAGGTACCTGGTTTTATCTAAGCTGCTCCTTAAATGTTTGGGTGACTGTGGTCAAGTCTTTCATTGCCTCTGTCACTGACTCTTTTTTTTTAAATTAATTAATTAATTAATTAATTTTATTGGCTGTGTTGGGTCTTTTTTGCTGTGCGCAGGCTTTCTTTTTTTAGTTGTGGTAAGTGGGGGATACTCTTCATTGTGGTGCGCAGGCTCCTCATTGCCGTGGCTTCTCTTGTTGCAGGGCATGGGCTCTAGGTACATGGGCTTCAGTAGTTGCAGCACATGGGCTCAATAGCTGTAGCTCACGGGCTCTAAAGTGCAGGCTCAGTAGTTGTGGCGCACGGGCTTAGTTGCTCTGTGGCATGTGGGATCTTCCTGGAGAAGGGATCGAACCCATGCCCCCTGCGTTGGCAGGTGGGTTCTCAACCACTGCGCCACCTAGGAAGCCCTGTCACTGACTCTTAAAATGATGAAGTTGAACAAAATGATCTCAAAGGCTCAGTCCAATTATTAAAGTTCCATGGATTAAGGAAATAGAAGAAATTACTGTTAAGTAATATCAATTTAAATTTCCTATCAGAAAACTTAGCTTGTAAAATATTTTTAGGTAGTAAAAAACTTACTGAAGCAGAAAAGCTTCATAACAGAAATACGTTAACTTTGGAAGTGCAGGTATAGTCAAGGTCACAATTCACTAATTTTCTGAGCATTATTTTCTGCAGTGGGTATCACATGTTGTGGGGTCTTTTACCTGTAACTGATACAGCTTATTAGATAGCAGCTTTTATTTTCGTGTACCCTAATTTATTTGAGACTCTTGGAAGATGGCTAGTGTGCCTGGCTTTGTTTATTTTAAAATACTTGTGCAATTAACCAAAAAAATCAACTATACTATCTAATATTACTCCCTTAATATTATCACTATCTTTAAAAAGTACTTTCTCATCCACCTGTTAGTGCTAGTCCCTCCCTGTCAAAATATACTTTGCATTTTTCTGTCTTGGTATTTCCTGTCAGCAATATCTTTTGATGAAATTCCAGGTTCCTACATGAAAACCTCAGAAGGATCCCCTTGACATCTCAATTTAAAAAAATATCTCTTTGGGACTTCCCTTGTGGCTCAGTGGTTAAGAATCCACCTGCCAATGCAGGGTAAATGGGTTCCAGCCTTGGTCCAGGAAGATCCCACATGCGGCAGAGCAACTAAGCCCGTGCACCACAATTACTGAGCCTGCGCTCTAGAGCCCACAAGCCGCAACTACTGAGCCCATGCGCCACAACTACTAAAGCCCGCGTACCTACAGCCCGTGCTCTGCAACAAGAGAAGCCACTGCAATGAGAAGCCCACACACCACAATGAAGAGTAGCCCCCACTCACCACACCTAGAGAAAGCCCACCCACAGCAAAGGCCCAATGCAGCCAAAATAAATAAATAAATTAATTAATTAAATTAAATAAATTTTAAAAATAAAAATTTTTTAATTTAAAAATATCTTTTACAAAGAGGATAGCTTCTTCTGATAGTTGACCAAATAATGCAGGAGTAGGACTTAAAACAGCATATGTACACTCAAAGTATCCCCTTATTCTAGAAATCAAATATGTACTCAAGATGCTTTCCTATCTACCGCTTATGAAAAGACTTAAATTTCAGTGGTAGCATAGGATGGAACAGAAGTACCTGCTCAGGCTGGTTCGCATTGGAGAGAGGAATGACCATCCAAATGACATTGAGGTTAATGAGGGCAGCGTTGGTAGTAAAAGTACAGGGCAGGACAGCCGTCTGACCCCGGGCCACTTGGACACTCCCAGGGCTCTCGGAGACTTCCAGGGAAGCTGCAACACCTACAGAAGGAGGAACAGGGAGGTTATGTGATAGACCAAATCCCTTCAGAAAAGGTTTGTGTGTTTTATAGTATTGATAATGTAAACAGACTGACATGACAGTCTTACTAAACATCGACTGACCACACACTGAGTGAAAATAATAAAAATTGTTCATCCTTAACTTCCTAGAAACTATAAATGAAAAATATTAGAAGACACTTATTCTATTTTGTAAGACACTATCTGATAGTTGCCAGATTCAAATACAAATCGGGAGAATTCAACTGACAGGGTCTGAGCAAAGCTTTAATAGTGATGAGGGATGAGAAATAAAGTATTTTTAAAGCACCATTACACAATAACACACTGTAAAATTAAATGCTTATATATAAATCCAACAAAATATGCTCAGGATCTATACCCTGAAAACTATAAAATGCTGATGAAAGAAATCAAATAAGGCTAAATAAATGGATATGCAATGTTCATGGGTTGGAAGAATCAATATCGTTAAGGTGCCAATCCTCTCCAAATTGACCTACAGATGGAGAGCAATCCCAATCAACTCGCAGCCGGCTTTTTATAGATACTGACAAACTAATCCTAAAACACATGAAGAGGCAAAGACCTAGAACAGCCGAGAGAATACTGAAAAAGAACAAATTTGGAGATGTTACACTATCTGATTTCAAAATCTGCTATAAATTAGCTATAGCAATCGGAACAGTGTGATACTAGCCTAAGGACAGAGCCCCAGACAAAAGGCACGGCATTCACAGTTCTGAAATAAACCCCACTCAGTTATGATCAATGCTTTTCAACAAAGGTACAACACAATTAAGTGAGGGGAAAAATAGCCTTTTCAACAAATGATATTGGAAAAATTCAATATTAATATGCAAAAAATTTAACTCAGACCCTTACCTCACAGCATACACAAAAATCGACTCAAAATGCATCATGGACCTAAACATAAGCGCTAAAACTATTAAACTTCTAGAAGTAAACACAGGAGAAAATCTTGGTGGGCATGGGTTAGTCAAACAGGTCTTAGTTATGTCACCAGGACCATACACCATAAAAGAAAACAATTAATAAATTTGGACCTGATTAAAAAATTTTTTTAAACTTTTGTGCTTCAAAAGACTTAAGAAAATAAAAAGTCAAAGTATAGACTGGGAAAAAAATATTTGTAAATTACATATCTGATAAAGGACTTATATACAGAATATATAAAGAACTATCACAGCTCAATAAAGAAAAACAAACAACCTAATATTAAAACATCTGAGTAAATATTTCAACAAAGGTTAGTAACAAGCACATGGAAAGATGCTCAACATTATTACTGACTCTGAAACTGAATATTAAAACCACAATAAGGTACCATCACACATCCACTGGAATGCTTATAACAAAACAAAACCAAGCACTGACAAGGACGTAGAGAAGCTGGAAACCTTCTCATTCATTGCTAGTGGAGATGTAAATGGTACAGTCACTTAGGAAAATAGTTTCAGTTTCTTAAAAAGTTTAACATAGACATGGAACAAACTCACCATACAACCCAGAAATTCCATTCCCAGGAATCTACCTAAGTAAAATGAAAATATATGTCCACACAAAGATCAGCATTACTGATATCATACCTCCAAGTGGAAATAATACAAATATCCATCAGCTGATGAATAAACAAAATGTGGTATATCATACAACAAAATACTATTCAGAAATAAAAAGCAACAAGCTACTGATACATGTTACAACATGGATGAGCCTCTCAAAAACATCCTGCTAAGTGAAAGAAGGCAGATTCAAAAGCCTACATACTATATTATTCCATTTATATGAAATGTCCAGAAAAGGCAAATCTAGAGAGACAGGAAGCAAATCAGTGACTACATGAGGGTAGAGAAAGGAAAGGGGATTGATGCAAACAGGTTCAACGGAACTTTCCAGGGCAGTGGAAAACTTCTAAAACTGGGTTGTTTTGACGGTTGTACAAATTTACTAAAAATAATTGAATTTTATACTTTAAATGGGTGAGTTCTTTGGAATGTAAATTATACCCCAGTATTTCTTTTAAATTCAAAAAAAGAAAACAGTAACTTACCAGAGCTAATTGCTGGCAAGTCAAAATCAACTGTTATCTCTTCTGAAAAGAATGCCTGCCCCCTGCGACTATAGAACAATATGGGAATAACAGGAGATTAAAATAGGTCAGAGGGATCCAACAAAGAAGCTATTCTAATTATGACAAATACATTAAGTCTGTGGCACTATCTCAAACTGTTTTATTTTGAAGCAACATTCTCTCAATTCTCCCCCAAAAAGTAACACAATAGCATGCTGTTATGATTACAGTGTGCTTAAAAAATAAACATACATAACACCTTCCTTCTATAAAACTTCCTGTTCTTCACATATAGTCTGATGACTCTCTTAGGAGTTAAATTCACAGGATAAAATGTTTCATAAAATGAGCCATCTGTGGTAGGATATAAAGCACTGGATAACATCAGGAAACGTCTCTAAGTTAAATCACGTGAGGGAAAGTCTCTACCTTTCAAAGGAAAGCTGAAAGAAGCTCAGGTGCTAAGAGGCGGGAGGCGGAGGTTATCTGATCACACCACGGCGGCAGGAACAAGGCACCTCACGGGTAGAGGTGGGCTAACAGAGGACATTTGTTACAATGACTATGATCAACGCAAGGGAGATTTTTTAAAAGTGAGTGTGGAAACCAAACTGGCAAAAAAACCTCCATCACTTCGTTCTTCAGCTAATACTCCAAGGACGAAGTGCAGGGAATACACCCCCCTTAAACTAACTGCCTAGGATAACATATACTCTCCACCCTCAATTCACTAATGTCAAGCTGAACTCACACAATCTTCGATACAAATTTTAAAAAGAGAAAAAAGCGCAACATAAACTAAGAATGAAAGATAAAGATGGGAAAACTACTAAAATACAGGAAGAGTAGATGCACAGGACTGGGACTGGAGCTGAGGGAAACACAGCAGGTCTGCTGGCAGAGGGCAAGGCCTCAGGGGTGGCAGACGCTGCGAAAGACTGACTTCATTCACCTCGCATTTTCACACAAGGTGAACCCTGGAATCTCAAGCACTGAGATAGGTGCAGGAGAAATACTCTAGATAAGCTGCTTTCAGAACTTGGAAAAGTGTGGGTCTGAAGCTGGATACGTCTAGTTTGAAATCTGGCTCTTCCATTTACTTAGCTCTGTGGCCTCAAATAAGTCACTTATTCTCTGATTCTGTTGCTTCATCTGTGAAACGGCTAATACCACCATCACACCATCAGAAGGGCACCATGAGGGCACTATCAGATGCCGGCGGCTGACAGTGACCACGAACACTATTGCCAGCTGACATTTAGGGCACACTGACCACATTAAGCACTACGTATAAACATATGTACACATACATACACGTACACACACACACACTCATCTAATACTATAAAGTATCTTATGCCTCATATATAATTTCTTATCCATAAGAAACTGAGGCCCAGAGAGAATAAACCAGCTCCAGGTCACACAGCTCAAGGTCACATAGGAAAGGGTAAGCCCTGGATTCAAACCCAGTTTATCTATAGAAAACATATACTTAAAGACTACACATAACACAGAAATCAGTCCACAAATCTTTGTTTTTATCATCACTACTGTATTATACAATCACCAAATTTTAGGTTAGTATGGACTTTTGCATAAAGCCATCAGATGAAAACCCCCTCAACTTCCTGCTTCCGAGTCAGCTTCGATCTGCCTCTCACTCCTCTTCCTCTCTCGTGTAAGGCCAACCCCTCATGTGAGCATACTTTATATTCCGTCCTCTTGGCCTCTTTAGTAACCTCATCATAGACTGTTCCTTATCCTGTAGGCTTAGCCTCTCCCTTTGCACTGGAGACTTCTGACAGTATTTAAATATACTCAAGTATTTCCACTCCACCCCACGGTCCCCTCCACCCCACGGTCCCCTCCAACGGCTGCCTTCTCTCCAGACTCTTCTACCATTCAGTCTTCAATCTACTCCTGCCACCATTATGTCTTTTTTTTTTTTAATCTTTATTGGAGTATAATTGCTTTACAGTACTGTGTTAGTTCCTGCTGTACAACAAAATGAAAGAGCAACATGTATACATATATCCCCTCCCTCTTGAGCCTCCCTCCCAACCTCCCTATCCCACCCCTTTAGGTCTTCAACAAAGCATCAAGCTGATCTCCCTCTGCTCTGTAGTAGCTTCCCACTAGCCATCTATTTTACATTTCGTAGTGTGTATATATATTAATGCTACCCTCTCACTACGTCCCAGCTTCCCCTCCCCCTGGTGTCCTCAGGTCCATTCTCTATATCTGTATCTCTATCCCTACCCTGCCACTAGGTTCATAAGTACCATTTTTCTAGATTCCATATATATGTGTTAGCATACAGCATTTGTTTTTCTCTTTCTGGCTTACTTCACTCTGTATGACAGACTCTAGGTCCATCCACCTCACTACAAATAGCTCAATTTCATTCCTTTTTTATGGCTGAGTAATACTCCATTGTATATATGTGCCACATCTTCTTTATTCATTCATCTGCCGATGGATATTTAGGTTGCTTTCATGTCCTGGCTATTGTAAATACTGCTGCCACCATTAGTCTTCACATAGTTCTCCATCGGTTTCCCAGAGACCTCCTGATGGCTCCACAACTCTTGAATTCATTCTGGGACTCTCAGTAGCATCTAATAGTGATGACCACTCCCCTCTCCTTCTTGAAACACAGTTTTCCCTTAGCTTCAGTGATATAATTTACTTCTGGTTTCCTTTCCATACCTCTGGATACTTCTCAGTCTCATCTGCTGTTTCTCTCTTCTCTATCCAGCTATTAAATGTTGGCATTCTGCAAAGGGCTGCCCTTTCTTCTTATTCTAAACTCTCTCCCTGAAGACTCTCATCCACTATCATGGGTTCAATTCTCATATACAGGACAATGGCTTCCAAATTTAATGAACCCAAACCTCTCCTCTCATATCTAACTGCCCCCTAGACATCTCCACGTAGCTATCTCAAAGGTACCTCCAGTCAACTTGTCCAAGATCAAACTCTTGACCTTCCCCGCCATGCCTGTGCCCCTGTGTATCTGGCTCCTTTCCAGAGTTCCCTGTGCTAGCGAGTGGCTCAACTAGCCATCAAGTTGGACAAGTCAGAAATTCAGAAATCTTTCTTGATTCCTTCTACTCTCTCATCACCTCCCAAACCCAATCCATGATCAAATACGATCCATTTTACCAATTAAATTTCTCTTGACTACTTCCATCATAGCCTTTGCTCTGTCCTCTGTCTTTCCTCTGATTTGCTCTCTTCCACACCCAACCCTTTACTTAATAACCTCCTACTCATTCTTCATAGTAGCTCAAGTGTTACTTTCTCACAGAAGAGCATCTCCTGACCCCTCAGCCTAGGTCCGAGTCTCATAAAGCAGTGTTCCTTTTATTCTGAACACTATTCAAACTTGTAATCATACTTTCATCAGTGTGATTATTCAAGATAACTTCGTCAGCATACTGTGAGGTACATTAAGAACTCCACTACTGTAAGCACACAATAAGAACTCAATAAATACATATTGCTGAATTGATCTAATTCAGTCTGCACATGAAGATACTAGGGACCAACGCGAAAGACTTGCCAAAGGTCTTAAGATTAGGACCTATTTCTTTTTTTTCTTAACTTTTTATTTTATATTGGAGTATAGCCGATTAACAGTGTTGTGATAGCCTCAGGTGCACAGCAAAGCAACTCAGCAATACGTACACATGTATCCATTCTCCCCCCAGAGTCCCCTCCCATCTAGGCCACCACATAACACTGAGCAGAGTTCTAGGACCTATTTCTTTTGACTTCCGACAGAGTACATGTTCTACCATTACAAACTCCTCCACAGACCATAGCTCCAAAAACAAATGACTACACAGAGAATACATGGCTCAGGCACGAATGTCTGTAAAGAGATTTTGTGGGCAGCTATGATGTGCTGTAAGTTCCACTCCATTTCCACCAGCAGAAGGGCCTCCTTTCCCTGCACATGTCAGGGCAAAGTGCATCTGAGTGGATCAGACGTGAACACACCTGAGAGCTGGTGCAGGGTTGCCTTAGATCCTGTCCCAGAGGACTGTCTAATGAGACTTCCAGGAGAAGGAAGCTGGAGGCAGACCTCTGGACTAGAGGGTGGACGACTCACATTCTGAGAGCTACATTTGTGTTTCTGTATACAAATCGAGAGTTTCTTGCTTTGGCTTATTTTCAAACGCAGAATCATCAGAAAAGCTGTGTAACCTGCCTGAATGTTCATCTGAAAAAAGATGAACTAGATCTTGAATAAATTTTAAAAGATGTGGAAGACAAAAGGTTGCTTTGTGATCGTGTCTCAGGATCCCTATTTAACATGCTGATTCAACTGAATATAACTGAAAATTTCTTAGAAAGAGTAGGAAGGAAATGGGTGTGTTTCACATTTTAAATGCTTAATTTTTTTTCTATTTTATTAGGAAAAAACCTTAAAACCCTATTTCCTTTTAGAGTGTATTTCCATGTTTGAAATTCTAGGCAGGAATTTAAACTTTAATGCTAAATACTGAATTAAAAATTCATTTAAAATATCTTACAATTTGCAATATTTACATGTAAAATGCATAATTTAAGAGTTGAATTGGCAGCATTTTGCACACTTGAATCTTTTCTTAGTACTTTCACCCAAGAAAAATTAAGTCAACTCATGAATTCTGAATGACTCTTAGCAATTAAACAAGAAAGACATAAAGCACATGGTGCTGTTTCCTCCCAGGAGATAAAACCATAAATAACAGTTGTCTATACTCCTCCTCTAGGCCTCTATTTCCCAAGATTTAAAACAGAAAGAAATTCATGTTTTCTCAGACCAAGAGGTACACATTAGAGGAAAAGAAGCTGACAGCAAAGAATCCTTAGAAATCTGAAGAGGGACCATCTACACTACACAGTCAAGAGAACAGACAAAGGACATTTTACAGTGATCAGCTAGACTCAGAGGACAGAAGGCCTCCCCTACAAATCCCTCAGAGCCAGAACACCGGTAGTTCAGAAGAAGCACTGGCATGAGAATTTCAACTGAGATGTCGAAATAGAGTGCTTGCTGATGTCTGCGGAGCATGTGTTCATGTTTCAGGACCAGCCCAACTGTCAGAACACTTCCCTCCGGAACCATGGTCAGCAAAGCATCGAAAGGATCTCACAGCATTTTGGGAGACCTATGCTGTCCTTTCGCCCAGTGCTAACATCAGCAGTCACATAATGCCTATTGGTATATATGATTCCCATAGGATTTCATAAGTGCTGTTTCATGCATATAAAAATTATAAAATTCATTTAACCTGTTCAAATTCAGTTTCATAGTTCCATCAGGTTGAAATAATTCCAAAAAAAAAAATTCTATGCTATACTTGTTTCCTGAAGGAAATTATGGAATAACACAAGTCTCTAACATTGTAGCGCCTTTTAAAGAAATCACCCACTCTTCATATTTTAAACAAATTTTAATCAGGTGAAATTTATCTTTATAATTATTATTATATAATTTTAACTGCCATCTTAACAATAAAACAATGTTTGTGTTAAATGACATTAAATTAGGTTCTGGCCATCAACACAGCACTAAACTAAAGGAAGAGTAAATATTTGGTTAATTTGATCAATGTAGATGGCTTTATTATGCACTGGTCATCTACATTAATCAATTTACAGGATCACTGCCAAGTCTCTATTTCACTTTATGCCATACTAAACAATATGCATACTTTATTGCTGGTATACAAAGGCAGGCTACCATACAATTACACACCGTCAGCTTCTACTGAAGCACTGCACCCTCACGCATGTCCCATGGTATCCAGTGTTATACTTCCATGCCTCTCTGAATGCCACAGCAGTGCCTTCTCGCTGACTCCTTTCCAACCACAACCAATCCTCAAGGAACATGCCAAGGGCAAACAGCATGCCAAGGGACCTGGGTATTGAAATTATTTCCTCGGGTGTAGTTCCAAAGAGCAGGCCCAGAGATGAGGTAGAGGTTCAGAGGGAGGCCGAGGCCTTGCACCGGACTGACGCTCACACTCTACGTTAGCACGCCCCTCTGTCACTTTTCAAGTGACCAAAAGTATACTCATCTGCCTACTTGGCCCCTTCATGCCACAGCATGTCTATTACACGGGTGACTTCTGCTCAGCAAGAACTCCTACCACTTGATGTGACCTTGAATAGAATCTTCTACAGCAAGTCTCCCATGATGATCACCCTCTCCTGATTTGACCTCTGGCTTAGGGCACAGATGTTCTATTCCATTTAGGGATCCCCTTACAGGGCTGACTACAGTCTGGCAAGGTCACAGATGATTTACACACATATTTTGTTTGGCCTATATTATATGACCCACTCAGAGTTTTCAAGTACTCTGAATTACTTACAATTAAATAATATAAAACTCTAGATTACCAAGTTATCTTTAAAAACAGTAAGCGTTAGTAATATTGGGCCTGTATTTCTAATGGCAATTGATTAGTGCTGCCCCTTCAGACAAATGATGAACCCTTCACATTGCCACAATCCCCACCACTCCCTACTACTACAATATGGCCCAATTTACTCAGTCAGGATACCCGCCTGTCTCCTACAGACATTTGTGTTTGCAAGTCCTTTTGTACAATTAAGTAATGTGATTATAATTAGCTGTCCAAAGAAGCAAGTCACAAAAGCAGGTTCAGGTTTTGCAGTATTATGATGGACATCATAATATGATTGCTACCGCAGCCAAAATCCCCTTCAGGGAACGCAGAATGAAGCACTTCCTTAAACACAGGTCACCATGTTGTAACACAGGATCTCGTTCACCTCCTGGCTACAAGTGACTGTACCAGGAATCAGCACCTGACCAGAGCAGCCACCTATAGACCAGACAGTTTTTATGAGGTAACTGTCATGAGATCCTTGCCAAAAGATGTACCAAATACAACAGTGCCCAGCAAATCCAAGAGGACCTTCCTTCTTGTTGGAGAGTTTGACAAAGCAGTAGCATGGAAGAGAAGAGAACTAGATCACCAAACCAGGAATAAAAAGGTTAACTCATCAAGAACATGATAGTCCTGGGTACACAACTAACAAAAGAGCTTCAGGGTACATGAAGCAAAAACTGACTGAACTGAAAGGAGAAGGAGAAGAAAATCCCAATCATAGTTAGAGACTGGAACACTCTTCTGTCAAGAACAATTACTAACACAAATATATAAAAGTCAGTTTAAAAAAATCAGTAAAAATACAGAAGACCTAAATAATATTACCAATAAACTAGAGATTATTTTTTAGGACACTCTACCCAACATCATGGAATACATGGAATTTTCAAGCACACATGGAACATTCACCAAGACAGACCATATTCTGAGGTATAAAATAGACTTTAACAAATTTAAAATAGTTAAAATCATACAAAGAATGTGAATTATAATAAATTAGAACCCAATAACAGAAAGAAATGTAGAAATTCATGAAATGTTCATAAAAATCCACTTCTAAATAATTCATGGGTCAAAGGTCAAATTACAAGGAAAAGCAGAAAATTTTTTGAATTGCATACAAGTGAAAACACAACATATCAAAATTTATGGGAAGCAACTGAGCACTATTCTGAGGAAAATTAATAGCATCTAAATGCTCATAGTATGAAAGAAGAAAGGTTTATAATCAACAACCTAAGCACCCACCTTAAGAAACTAGGAAAAGAAAATTAAATCAAAAGCAAGTCAAAAGATGAAAAGTATAAAGATTACAGTAGAATTCAATGAAAATGAAGACAGAAAAATTATTAATGGAGTAAATCACTGAAATCAAAAGCTGGTTCTCTGGGAAATCAGTAATTGATAAATCTCCCACCAGACTGATCAAGAATGTAAGTGACATAAATACCATTATGAAAGAAGGGACATCACTAGAGATCCCATAGACATTAAGAGAATAATAAAGGAATATGATAGGTAACTTTATGGTAATATATTTGGAAACACAGATGAAATGGACAAATTCCTTGAAAGATACAAACTACCAAAGCTCTCTGTAAAAGACATAACCTGACTAGCCCTTTGTTCATTTTTAAAAAATGAATTAATTTGCATTTAAGAATTCTTCCACCAAGATAACACCAGATCCAAACGGCTTCAATTGTGAACTCTGCCAAACAGTTAATGTAAAAATAATGCCAATTCTATGTATAAATTCTTCCAGAAAAATTCTTCCTCATTTTATGAGGCTTACATTACCCTGCTACCAAAATCCAACAAAGACAATACACGCAAAGAAAATCACAGACTAACTTCCCTTCTAAATACAGGCATTAAAGCCCTTAACAAAATATTAGCAAATTGAATCCAGCAATATATAGAAAAATAATTAATCATGACAAAAGTGCTGTTTACCCTTTTAAATGCAAGGTCATTCAGTATTTGAAATCAATTTAATTTATCAAGCCAATATACTTAAAAATATACATATAAAATATATATGGTGTCTTTTTAATGGGTACAGAAAAAAGTGACAAAAATCAATATCTATATATTATTTTTTAAAACACTGTTCAAACAAGGAAGAGCAGGAAACTTCCACAAATGGGTAGCAAACATCTACAAAAAAATAGAGAGCTAACATTATATTTAATGATAAAAGACAACTTTCACTTAATGGCTAAAGTTGCTTTCCTCCTGTGATCAGAAACAAGGTAAGGATGTCTGCTCTCACCACATCCATTCAACACGGAGGTCCTAGCCATTGCAATAAGACAAGGATAAGAAGCAAAAGGCATATAGATTGGAAAGGAAAAAGTAAAACTGTACAAATTATCTGTAGATAACACAATCATCTACATTAAAAATTCTAATGAACCTACTAAAAAGCAACAAATTCTAATTAATATATTAGTTTACCAAGCTGCAGAAGTCAAGGTCAATATACAAATATCAACTATATTCCTATGTAATAGCAGTGAATATTTGGAAATTAAAATTTAAAAATAATACCACTCTGGGCTTCCCTGGTGGTGCAGTGGTTAAGAATCTGCCTGCCAATGCAGGTGACACGGGTTCAAGCCCTGGTCCAGGAAGATCCCACATGCTGGGGAGCTACTAAGCCTGTGCGCCACAACTACTGAGCCTGCGCTCTAGAGTTCGCGAGCCACAACTACTGAGCCCACGTGTCACAACCACTGAAGCCCGCACACGTAGAGCCCGTGCTCCGCAACAAGAGAAGCCGCCACAATGAGAAGGCCCGGCACCGCAACGAAGAGTAGCCCCTGCTCTCTGCAACTGGAGAAAGCCTGAATAGCAACAAAGACCCAACGCAGCCAATAAATAAATAAATAAATAAATTTATATTTAAAAAATACCACTTTTACAATAGCACCAAAAAGATGAAACATTCAGGAATAACTTTAACAAAATATCTGCAAGACCTATACAATGAAAATTTTAAAGATTTTATGAGAAAAATTTAAGGTCCTAAATAAATAACAAGATAAACCATAGTCATTAATCAAATGACAATACTGTTAAGATGTCAAGTCTCCCCAAAATCATCTATTGATTTAATACAATCCTAATGAAAATTTCAGTGAACTGTTTTGTAGAAATGAACAAACTGCTTCTAAAATGTATATGTAAAAGTGAAGATTAAAATAGCCCAGTTTTGAAAAGAAAAAAACAGTCTGAGGACTTGCAATACCTGATTTTTAAACTTTACTGTGAGCTACGGTATTCAAGATAGTGTAGATCGGCATTACGACAGACATACGGAGACTACAGAAATAGATTCACACAAACATGGTCAACTGATTTCCAGCAAAGTTTTCAAGGCTGTTCAGTGGGAAAGGGATACTCTTCAAAAAATAGTGCTGGAAGAATTGGACCTCCACATCCAAAAATATTAACTTTACCCTTATCTTATACCTTACATAAAAGTTAACCTGAAATGGATCAAAAACTTAAATGTAAAAGTGAAAACTATGAAATTTCCGGAAGGAAACACAGGTGAAATTCTCCATGACTCTGAGTTAGGAAAAGACTTTTTAGGATACAAAATGCATGAACTATTAAAAAATTGATAAATTAGACGTTCAATATTAACAATTTCCTATCCTCAAAAGACACTATTAAGAAAATAAAAATACCAGCCATAGTTTGGGAAAAAACATTTTCAAACACATCAAGGACTTGTATTTACAATATATAAACAACTCTTACAACTCAGTAAGACAAACAACCCAAATTTTTAAATGCATCATTGATAACATACAAATGAGTAAAAAGAATATGAAAAGATGCTCAATTTCATTAATCACATGGAAAACCACACTGAGATACTACTACACATCAACCAGAATGAGTTAAATTAAAATGATTGACAATACCAAGTTTTGCCGAAAATGCAGAGCAACTCAAACTCTCATATATTTCTGGAGGAATTACAAAGTGGTACAGTCATTTGGGAATATTTTCACAGTTCCTAACAAAGTTAAATACACACTTAATTACTATCCAGCAATTCCAATCCTAGGTATTTATCCAAGAGATATAAAAACATACACACAAAAAAAACTATATGCAAATGTTCACCGCATCTTTATTCACAATAGCCAAAAAAAACTGGTACAAAACTCAAACGTCCAGCAACTTGTGAATGGATAAAATATTTGTGGCATAGCCATAACTGGAAAATTACTCGTTAATAAAAAGGAACAAACTACTGACACATGCAACGTGGATAAATATCAAAGGCATTATGCTCAGTGAAAGACAGAAACAAAAACTATATGCAATGTGTATTCACAGTTTTTAAAAATTCGACATTATGGAAAAGGGAAAAACCACAGGGGCAGAAAACAGGCTGGGGCTGGGGCAGAGAGGAAAGGGGCCACAGGGGCATAACCCCTTTGGGGTGATAGCAATATTCAGTATCATGACTGTGGTGATTATCAGAAGACTGTAAACATCTGTCAAAACCCAACAAACCATAAACTCAGAAGAGAGTATTTTACTGCATGTAAATTACACCTCAATAAATCTAATTTTAAGTTCACAGAATCATTGAGATGGCTAGAAAAACAAGCTCAAGGCTAAACTTCTGGCAAAACATTCAAAGCGATGTTGTAGAACTGGCTTCATGAGAAAACTGCTGTATCTGTCCCTGTCATCAAACCCTAAATGCCAGAACCTTACTGCAACTAGCACGGATGCCAGGTCTCTACCAGGCACTAAGCCCGGCAACACTGACATCCCCCAGAGCCTGTGCTGTCCTGCTGCTGCCTCTGCTCAGCACAGAGCCCGCTCCTCACATGATTCTCTTCCAAGTCATGGTCTCACCTAAGTGCCTCCAACTGGAGAGTGAAGTCCCAGCAGCAGAAGAGACTGGAAAATTTGAGTGCTCACTTCTGACACTGTGGAGATGGATTCATAACGTGGAGATTTCTCCAAATGTAGAAATGCGGTTCAATATATGATGGCCAGACATGAACCAGACAAATGTTGACAACAAGAAGCAGTAAATGAAAACATTAAAAGCTCTCTTTCCTCCCCGCTAGCTACCTCTTCTAAGCCCTTCTTTGTCAAGCGCTCTATTGCCTCACCTCACAGGCTTCTGCAAGGTGGAAAGCAGAAACTACTGAAGACAAACACGCTTCCTATCTCTAGGAACCCTATCTCCAGGAAAAGCCTAGGCTCAGTGAGGAAGAGAAGGTAGAAGGGGCTACCTCTGAGCTGGGGAAAGGAGAAAAGGGGCTACTAGGAAGGTCATAGATGCTGGTCAACTTCCCGGAGAAGAGGTGATCCGAGCTCTACTTTCCTCAGAGGCCAAGGGAAAGAGCAGTGCCTCAAAAAGGATGGCTGCCCCGGGAGACCGGGCCTCTGTCACTGTAAGATCCCCTGTGTTCTACACAGTACAGAGCGGCAGAGCAAGACTGCAAAGGATCCGGCAGGCTCAAACGTGGGGAATGTGAGTAGTTACTCTGTAGAGGACCACAGGGGTGCCCCGGTGTTTCGGCTCTGCGTGAGACCTTGCAGTGTGGAGGAGGGAGCCCCAAGAAGAACTGATATTAAATTTAATGCCACCTGGATAAGAAGAGGGTCGCAAATGTGTATTTAACTTGACTTAAAGAAAGTAGATGAGGAGCATTTCTGCAGGTCCTAGGAATGTCTGGACCTGAATCTGAATGCCCCAAGGATTACATGAAAGACTTTTTAAAAAAATCTCTATGCCTTCAGATTTCAGAAATCACTGTTTAGAAAGAGGGTAGGGCATGGGGAGAGAAAACTTACACTTTATGAGCTATTTTTTCAGTATTTCAGGATTACATTTTATTATAGGGGTAACCTTTTGGCAGATCTGAAAACTGGCCTTTTCCAGGGGGAGAAAAATAAAAATGCTTTTACTGTTTAGCTCTCTAAAGAACTTCTAAAAATGTAGGCTTTTAACGCAGACAATGACTAGGGTAGGAAGAATGTACTTTTCTTTCCTGGCTTATTTTTGTTGTGTTTTCTAAAGAAACTACACAGTTCTTTAGTTTATATTTGGGTAGGCTTTTCTGACATTATGACAGTCTCTAAATGCCAGTATCAATCTGGTTAGCCGACTGAAGATTTATACTGGGAAATACTAACTAGAGTTTCCAGATGGCAAAAGGCCAGATAAACGGCCTTTACTGTTAAAACCACGTACTCTGAACTTCACCATGTGGTTGAATGCAGCCCCACTCAGCTATAATGAGCAAGCTCCACTTGTTTAATGAAGCATTCATATGATAAAAGAGGCTAAATCAAAAGTAGAGTTATTTATGAACAAATAAAGCCATCTGAACCCATCAGCAAGGATGTTCTATTCTGAAACCAATTAAATTCTTTTTAAAAAATGGCTCAACTGAAATTTTTATTCTTGTTCACCAATAACATTGCCTCCTTCCAAACTAAACACTATTTTTGTTTCATTTTCTGGATTTGTGGGGATACGTTTGTGTCAGCACCAGTCTACCTTTTAACTAGTTTAGAGCATTCTTCAGTGTGTACAACATGAAAAAATAAAAGATATGAAACATGGAGTAAATAAGAACTCATACAACTCAACAGCTGAAAAATAAACAATCCAATTAAAAAACGGGCAGAGGCTCTTTCCAAAGAAGACACACAGATGGCCAACAGGTACATGAAAGATGTTCAACCTCATCTTTCAGCAATTATCAGGGGAACGCAAATTAAAACCACAATGAGATACCACCTCACACCTGTCAGAATGGCTCTCATGAAAAAGACTAGAAATGACAAGTGCTGGCAAGGATGTGCAGAAAAGAGAACCCATGCGTACTGTTTGTGTACTTTTCCTCAGTACTTAGCCAAGGAGTTCAAAACAAGTGTGAAAAGATTTCTGTACCTTCATGTTCATTTTAGCACTACTTACAATAGCCAAGACATGGAAACAACCTAAAGGTCCACGGATGGATGAATGGGTAATGAAAATGTGGTATACATGTACAATGGAATATTACTCAGCCATTAAAAAAGAATGAAATCTTGCCATTTGCGACAACATGGATGGACCATGAAAACATTATGCTAAGTGGAGTAAGTCAGACAGAAAAAGATAAATATTATCTCATTTACATTTGGAATCTTAAAAAATTAAATAAAAACACCAAGCTCAAGGACATAGAGAACAGACTGTTAGTCACCTAAGGCCAAAGGGGTGGGCCAGATAGGGAATCTAAAGGTTCAAATTTCCACTTATAAAGTCATGAGGATGTAATGTACAGCATGAAGACTATAGTTAATAAACTTTATTGCATATTTGAAATTAGCTAGGAGAATAAATCTTAAAAGTTCTGATTACAAGAAAACAATATTTGTATGTATGGTAAAAGATGTTAACTGGATATACTGTGGTGATCATTTTGCAACATATGTAGTCAAGTATGAAATCATGTCGTATACCTTAAACTAATATAATGTTTATGTCAATTATACCTCAACTAAAAAATGCGAAAATAGGAAATTTTGCTATCTATCCTACTAGAAACTCTTAGAAATCTAAGAACGCAGACAGAGCTAATATGACATCAGAAAAACATACTGACACAATGTGTCCAAGTACTTTCCATGACCTTCAGACCCTGCGGAATATGGCCTTTGCCTGTTTTGCCAACCAGTCTTACAACACTTTTTCCCACAGTGGACTTTTCTCAGGTCCAAGAATACACTGGGCTCTCCTAGATGTGTACAGTGTCTTTCCATAGCTTGAAATACCCTCCACCACCACACACACACCACACACACACACACACACACACACACACAGAGGATACTTCTAATTCCTACCTATTCTTCAGATTTCAAATTTTCCTGGCCTCCAGAACTGTTAATTTCCTCTTGAAATGCCTCCACAGTACCCAGTACTTTCTTGAAATTGTCAGAAGACCTTCTCAGCAGATTATAAGTAGAAAATATACGCCCAGGTCCAATATGCCCAATAACACAGTAAAACGTCCAATGTGTATTTCATAATATTCATCAAGGACTTACGTGCCACATCCTCATATAAGCTTAGTAACAAACAAGACTGGGAGGTGATAGGATTATTAATCATATTTAATACATGAAGACACCGAGGCCCAGAGATGCTAAAACACATTCCCAGATATAACTGGGATTCAAACCAACGTCTAGTGTGACTCCCTGGCCTTTCCTAATCAGCACTTCATATGGCATCCTCGTAACAGGGAATAGGGTGCAAGACTTAGAAACCACGCACGACGACTCACTAGCGGTAAAACTTCAGACACATTACTTAAACTCTTTGAGCCTTAGTTTTCTTGCATTTTTTAAGAAAAGGGATACAAATATCTACCTCACAAATCACTCTGAAGAACTGTACTTTAAGTACCTGGCTTAAAGGAAGTCCTTAAGGCATAATAATTGAATCTGATCTCAGGAAGATAACCCAAAGAAGTAATAATCAGTAAGAAAGAAGAAAGTAAGTATATATTCACCCAGACTCACAATTGTCCCAGTAGCATGAAACTTCTCAAGAAAATTATGGTCATATACTTATTTTTGACATATACCTACTGCTGTGATTTTTTAAGTATTAAGAGCTATACAAAGTTATGCTGAAGCATATGTTTAAGAGAAAACTTCTTCTGGTAGATATATTATTGCATATTCATATCCTCCATGCCCCTAGTAAAAAGCTAAAAGGCTGAATACTTTCCCATGACAAAGCAGGAGTGAAATTCAAAAATGAAATGTGAAGTAAAAATATAAAAGAAACATTAGAAAACAACCGGTAGGAAATAAAAACACAAATCTAAATGAAACCAAAGATCGCGCAGGAAGAATAAGCACGAAGAGCATGGGGGAAAGATCATGGGGATAGAAGGCCCTGTATTGTTGACAGTATCTGAGCCACTGATTAATGTTATTTCTAAGCAGATTAACCAAATCCCAACTGTTCTACATCAGGTCCTTTCTCTAAGCCTGTCCTCCCTCAGACCAGCAAATAAAGAATAAATTAAAATTTTAAACACAAATAAAATCGAAGAAAAAAGCCCACCCACACAAAACAGAAATGCACTGAGTTGACAATTCACCCTAATGTTCCTATTCTTTTCTTTCATTCTGCGCCTATACTAAAATGATAATGTAATAAAGCTGAAAAAGTGAAAAACAGGAGAATTAGCTCCCCTGTGTAATTTTTAAAATACAGCATCAAGCCATCCTCCATCAGCAATAGGTGACGCAGTACTGGAGCTCACCACATGAGTGGGAGGGCGTAAAGAGATGGCGTGGGGGGATTGTTATTTCTGTCCCAGATGCAGGAAGAACTTCTAACCTTCTGATGCTTTTCCTTATCATAAACCTTCTCCATAGCAACCACAGAACTGCAGCGGCAAGAAACAGATGAGAAGATAAAAAATATACATATTACGTTATACACACACACTTACATACAAATCCTGCAAAACTGCAGAATTCAGTACTGGTTTTTAAAAATATTACACATTCCTCTATAATTTCAAATTTCTGTGGAAGATTAACCACTAAAAAACAGAATTAAGCAAGCATAGTATACTTGTTATTTTTCTTTGGCACTTATATTGGTAACATATTTATAGCCTTTCACAACAGATTTACTCTCTAAGAGGAGCCTGTTTTACTAAAAAACAACAACAACAAAAAAAAACTTTTGAGGCTTAACAGATGTCCCAATGTTTGGTCCAGAAGAACAAGCGTTTACCTCACCTACTATTCATAAAGAGTGTTAGGACACTAACGTAAGATGGTGATTTTATGTGTCCATTGCACATTTCTTACACTGCTGGTGAAAAGTTTAAAACTAGAAAAACAAGAAAGGGTCACTCCACTGGGGCTCTAATGCCAGGTAAATGCGAGAAAGGACTGTAGTCCCTCTCTGGGAACTAACTTGCCCTATTTTGCAGTCACTGTTCCCTTATTTTGGCTTCGCCTTGATATTCAACTGCAGGACTAACAGATGTACATAAAACATAAGGTCTCGTCTTGAAGAGGTCCTACAATCCGCTGTCGGGAAGCATCACGTCTTCAGAAAAAGCATGGCAGCCCTAGAGTCCCAGTGCACAGAAAGGGAAAGAACTTCTTAGGGCTGAGATGTCAATGACAACATTAGATGAATGCGTGTTCTACTGCAAGACCTGCTCTTTTGAGGAATAGACTATATTACATCTTCTCATTGCTTCCATTCCTACTCTCTGGGTGCCTGGGGACCACCTCAGAAAGTGCTCAACACCTGTTAAAACCTACCCTAGAATCCAGCCGGTCTCCCCGTGGGGAATTTGGGGATGATCACTAGGTTCTCCCACTAAATGGTGAAGTCTTATTACTGGCTCAGCTCATATACTTACATCTGGTAATTTGAATGTCACAGGAAGATAAATTTTTACGGGTTCCATTATTAAAATATAGGGAAAGGACAGGCAATAAAGGATTTGGACCAAACAGGTTAAGTGGAGGCAGAACAGGGAGAAAATATATTGATGACAGGTATATTACTGTTGAATAGGAAAGAATATACTTAATTCTTCTCAGGCACAAGAAGGGAACTGAGGAAAGAGCACTGGTGTGCAGATGGGTAGGGGAGGGAGAAGCAGCGCTGAGGAGGCGCTGGCTGGGGGCTACAGTCTAGGGAGCACAGCGCAACCATACGCTTCATGCTTCGCCTCCACGTGGACCAAGGCTCACGTGAGCCCAGGCTGATCACATTCTACACTTATTAATTCAGGCCGTCAACCAAATGCCAGGCACCCGTACAGGTGGCAAACAGAAGAGACACAGTTTCCACCCTCACGGAATCTACCATCTAGTGGAAATAGGGCTGCTAATCGATGAAACACAATGGTGATAGATGTTACACAGAGACACTCACTTGTATTTCTCTCGGCCTGTCTGTAAGGCGGAGTCCTCGGGTCTCAGGAAAAACACCATGGAACCAGGGCTGGCTCGCGGTCTGCGACGGACACACAAGAGCCCAGAGGGTGAAGCGGAGGGCACGACTCTTTCCTGCCGTCCCACGACTCTGTGTCCCGGTGCAGAGGGTGTGTGGGAGCCCACTCTGCTTATCAGCCCTTCCAGAGCTGTCTGATGTTCTGAAGGGATTTCAGTTGAATTTTGATCAAACTGATCTCCAGAGGAAGCCCAGACAGGCTGGTGGAGGGACGGTTTCTTTGGCATGAGAAAAAATGATCATTAACTGGAGACACCAAGCAGGAGAGGTGGAACTTTCTGCACTGCTGCCACTCTTCTGCAAGAATTAAGCTGCTCGCTGGGAGTACTGGCTGGAGAGTGAAACTTATCCAGCTTCACTCCAGTCACAAAGAAATAAGCTGCGTACAAGAAAACAGGTGCTTCCACTGACTTCTGAGTGAAAGGGCTTTGAAAACTGTAAAGCACTCTCAGATCTAAGGTAATGTAACTACTCATACAACCTGAGTAATACGTTCCTTCCATATGATTTTTAAAGTGCTTCTCTCCTTTTCTCCCTTCCCCAGACACCTTCTAGCTGGAGACTAGAAGCAGCGGCAGTCCTAGACTCTGAAGACTTTTCCTTGTACAGTGCACACCATCTTATGTCCTGAACCCCAGAAGGCCACTCCCCCAGTGCCCGGTGAACTAGACGAAGAGTCTCACATCATTTCAATCTAATCCTTTCAGACAACTCCGTGGCTATTCAAAGTTGTCTGTGGTTTTCAGACTGAGCCAGGTGAAAAGGGACTACTAGAGGCAAAATGGCTTGTGACTAATTAAAAACCATAGAAGCACCTCTGTATGTGTGTATACAGACACACACACACACACACACACACACACATATACATACATACAACCTGAAAATTTGGAGATAAAAATCAGTTACCCAGGTTGGGTACCAAAAAAAAAAAAAAAGAACAGTATTAATAAACTGCATGAAGAAAGTAGCTGTTGAGCTGAAGATGAGAACAATAAGACTGCCACATTATCTACAACTTTCAAAAGGTTAAATATTTTTTCCATGGCACAAAAAAGGGAGAAATTGGAGCTCACAGCCCTGTCCTTCTCAACCCAATTTCCTAATGAAAATATCCTCAAAGGAAAGAAACATCTGCTTCCTTTACCCCACTTCTCTCCTTGAAGCCAGATTCCAACAGGGACCACCACCTCACCAGGGAAGTGATCAATGAAGAGGAAAGTGACACTGAGGCCAGAGGTCTACACAATCCCCAAACTCAGTAATCCACTTCTCAATTACGAGGTATCTCCTACAGTATCTATGACCAGTCTTAACACTACATCTTAAGATACGTGTGTGTATAAAATGCTAACAACAGAAATGCCTGGAGAACAGAAGATGAATCAGCAGCTCAACTTAAAGTCCACTAGTTGTTCTACTTAAAACAATCACTTCTTATTTTTTAATTAGGAGCTGTTAGGAGTAGCCTTCCACACACCATTATCTAGTGGCAAGTGCTATCAGACAAAACTGTATCTGTGCCAGCTCTGCAACTGAGATGGGAACACGGTCTGGAAGAAAAAACAGTCAACTCAAACAATATCTATGAGTTTTGACAAAAACAAAAATGACACCCTCCCACCAATCCAGCAGGGGGGTGGTACCTTTAGTGAGTTACCTTTTAAACAAAAGAGTGGTCTACAGATAGTTTCTCAATTTTAAAAACTTAAGTTTAAAGGAAAAAAAGCATTTAAACTGTACGACTGTTTCAGTCTTACCTTATTTACTAGTTTTCATTTCCAAGTTGTATTTAGTTGTAGGCTGCAATCACTATTCCTTCCTACAGTGAGTTTTCTGTTTCTAAAAGTATCAGTTACCCAAGCTGAATATTCAGAAATCAGGTCAGTGACCAGATGGCATTTGCCATTGTTGCCCTCCTGTTCTTTTTTCATTAGGAATCTTTTTGAAAGTATTTATTTTGGATGGTTTCATGTGCCACCCTTAAGACTCCCTACAGAGCTCAAAAATTCTTTCACTCTTCATGTAAAAATAAAGGTTAAGGGTAAATCCTGGACCTTAGGTATCATTTCAGTGTTTGGGGTTTTTTTTATTTGAAGATTTTCAGAATGTTAAAAGAGTAGAAAGTGACCTTAAATATCATCTAATCCAACCCCTTTATTTCATAAATGAAAAACTTCCCCCACAACAGGCAAGTCACAGGTCTGAAAGCACCGTCAGTTAGTGCTAGTCCTCAGTTCTCAGCTTAGAGTCTTTTCCACTGTATCGGATTTGTTGCACAAAAGACAGAAAGTCAAAATACCCAGGAATAAATCTCAAGTATTTCTGAATAAGAAGGCTTAAATTTATGTTTATCTTTTCCATTGTTATTTATTCCATTACTCATTTGGCTGTTTACCAAACAATAGAGAGAAAGGAAATGACTGAAATCAATCCATTCTAATAATTTCTGGAAAACTTATTTTAAAGTTTTTGGATGAAAGAGATTAAAATTATAGAGGAGAAATTGCAATTGGTGATTTAAATATTTTCAATTATCTATGGTCCATGTCTCCCCACCTTCTAATATATTAGGCCACAATCCCCATGAAAACATCAATAAATATTCTCTAAATTAGAAAATCAAACATTGGTGTTAATGTTTCTTCATGAACTCAAACTAAACACAAGATGATTGAAAACTCACTCTGTCATAGGGAAAATATGAAAGCTACTTGGCTACAATTAATGCCAGAATATCCTATTTATGATCATCAAATTACACCATATAAAAAATTCAAACCTATTTTTTAAAGTTAGTGAAATATTTTGAGAGTTGAATTCAATAAAAAGTGTAAAGCATAAAATATACAAATCATGCACCACAGTTATAAACAACTGAATCTGGTAATATTAAAGATAAGTTCTGCAGAAAACCTGCAAGTAATTCAACAGCTATTTAAGAAATAAGAGTATGATCATAGTAAAAACAACATCTGGTCTAGATTATCTAAATGAAGCTAAGTATAATGTATGATTAAAACAGAGCATACCACTGGGTAAAGCTGATGATATTACTTGAAATGGTTAGGATAAAGTTGCTACCAACTGTTAGTAAGAAATATAACTTCTACTACCAGCCATGAAAGACTAAATAGCATCATACTCTCCCTCTCATTGTATACGAATAGCTATAAAACTGAGCAAAATACATGAAGCAACTGTTTTCAGAACTTGGAAAAGAGGCATACAGGACTGTAATGAGGTGAGTCCCACGATGATCCCAGCCTTCTGCCCTGAGGCACGTTCTAGACTTAGTGAAGACAAGGGCAGTCAAAGCAGAGCACAGCATACTCATAAAGCTAAAAAGGCAGACACCCAAGTTTGGGGCTACTGAGATGTGTGGCATTTGTGGAGCAGGTCGCAAAAGAGCGAGAGCTGTAAAAAGAATGAGCTCCAGATGCTTACACAGAGTTCTCGTTAAGTCTTTGGCTAAAGACAAAGTTGTGCATGCACGGGGCATGGCTTGATGCAGCTCGATAGAGAAGAGCTACTGGGGAGCTGAACACAGATGCTACGGGTAGAGATCGTCCGGAAGGTTACGGCTCAGACTATGAGAGCCTCTGTTTCCAGATCTCGGTACCTACTGGCAAAGAGCGTGGAGCCAGGAGGCCAGCTGACTGCATCAAAAGTCAATGCAATGTGGCCTTTATAGGTGGTCCAGAGATTCTAGGAGGTAAGAGAAAAGGCTGCTAAAGCCTCTGTAGTAAAAGAGTCTTGGGATGGGAGGAGGGGCACTAACAGGAGTGCCATTGTATTACAATATGGACACATTCTAGAGCCTTTTGCTGCAGGGAGTCCCATTTAAGATGGGTTGGTTTGCAAGTAACAGCACAAATTCACTTCAATAAAATTCTTTAATGAAAAGTATGTTGTCTCCAAAACCCAGAAAGATGTTACGCCTATTCTAACATTTGTGGGTGCTGAAAGGGCCATGAGCTGTTTCTTGACATTGTCAGAGATGGAGTGACTCTTGGCTTATCAAATAATTTTCAGGAATTTAACAAAGGTAGCAGGGCCCTGCACTATGTGTGGGACAATCAATGGCTCATGTCCTTTGTGAGTATTAGAACGTCCTGAATGAGTATGTCAAGTGGATCTCCTTGGAGGAGAATGTCACCAGAGTGATGTCATACTTGTGCTTCTGGAAAAAGCTGGATGTGGTTAAGATCTTGCCCGCAAAGACTGTATACAATAATAGGATTATTGATGGACCCCGTGGACAGCTGGGCAGAGGTGTATTGTGTCTCTTCAAAGATGAAGGCAGGGGACCTCCTTGGTGGTGCAGCTGCCAATGCAGGGGACATGGGTCTGCCTGCCAATGCAGGAGACACGGGTTTGATCCCTGGTCAGGGAAGATCCCACATGCCGTGGAGCAACTAACGCTGCGCGCCACAACTACTGAGCCTGCGCTCTAGAGCCTGCAAGCCACAGCTACTGAGCCCACATGCTGCAAGTACTGAAGCCCGTGTGCCTAGAGCCCATGCTCAGGAATAAGAGAAGCCACTGCAATGAGAAGCCCACGCACCACAATGAAGAGTAGCCCCTGCTTGCCACAACTAGAGAAAGCCCGTGCACAGCAACGAAAACCCAACACAGCCACAAAATAATTAATTAATTAATGTATCTAATTTTAAAAAAAGATGATGGCAGACTACAGTTGAGAAGTTGCTGAAATAGACTTTGAACAGAACATATGAGCCAAATCTATGACTGCAGAGTACTACCAGCTGCTGATTAGATGGAATCAGTGATTTCCATAATATTAGGAAGGGAGGCCTTAAAGGGTAAGATCATGGCTCAAAGGTTATGGTAATCCACTGTCAGGCACCATTCCTTCTTTCTGAGTTTAAAAATAGGTCAGATGGTGCTGTTAAACTGAGAAACAGTAGGAGTCATCACCCCAGCTCTTAAAAGGTCTTATATATGGGTTTTAACTCTTGAAGGCTGTATTTTCATTTACATTAGGCAATATTAGCTATTTTAATCATGGAGGAGGAAGAAATTCAAGGAAGTCCCATATTTCTAAGCACTCTGGTAAGTGCCAAAGATGTAATTAAATTTAATGTATTATTCATCGGGTCACAACATCCATGCTGACCTTGGATATTGTAGGGCAATAGATGCTATGACCATGGGGAATTTAGGCAAGGCATTCACTTCAATGGGTATGGTGAGACATGCCTATTTGTTCTCTATTACGTATTTGGTAACTTCTCTTAGAGTATAGGGGGTACCCTATTAAAATTTAGTAGGATCCTCATGGACAAGATTACCTTGTTTAAGTTTATTAGGATCCTCAGATATAACTATAATTTGAGTTCCAGCATCAATTAAGACATGAAATGAAGATGCATTTCAAAAGATGTTAAAATTAACTCAGAACCTATGTTGTAAAGGTGCAAAAGTCAATCAGTGCCTTTTTCATCTGTTCGTTACATTCTTTTAGTAAATTCTGGACTTCCAATTGGGTCAAAGTGAGGATCTCTGATTCAGTTTTTTGTTTCTTTCCCATGTATACAGGTATCGCTTGTTGGGTTTTTTTTTCAGAGATTCCTCACATACTTCAGGGAGCTCCTCTCTACCCTGCTCACAGCTAAGTTTCTCCCTCCAGAGGGCCTTACATAAGTATAATCAAGGGTAGGGGCCTTCCCCACGGCAATGATGGATCAGGTCTGAATTAACGCCTTGGCTTTGCCATGGAGTGCCATGGGCATTTTTCTCTACAACCTTGAAATATTTGGGATGCAGCTAAACTAGTGCTTAAAGGGAACTTTATAGCTCTAAATGCTTGTAGTAGAAAATAACATAATAAAGCAAATAAAATTTATAATAGTTATTTCTGTAATCAGGAACAAAATTAAAGAACCATAAATGTTCTTTAAATTGATGGATTAGCAAGAAAAAGTATTTATTTACCAAAAGAAAATCAATCCAACATTTACAAATAAGATAAAATTAGCTATAGCTTCACATTTTAATGTGAAATTTTTGAAACATAATACAGAAAAATCCACACATTTCAAACACACGGCTCTGCATACTTCACCTCTTAGAGAACGGATATATTCCTTTTAATGTGATGTAACATCTGACATTAATTCACCAATAAAAATTGGTATATGTATTGTAGTCCACAAGCCCAAGACTCAGAATAAACTGGATTAGGTTGGGAGGTGAGGGGATAGTTACCAACACAAAAGCTTAATAAAGAGAGAAAATACAAAGAACTGCCCTATATTTACTGAGCCAGGAATGGAAGTACAGATTTGTTCAGGAAAAACTGGTAATTCCCCCTGACACATCTATTTGATGCTACCAGCCCTTCCTAAAGGAACCACAGCCATACCCATGCTCCCTCTATGTGTTTTCTTTGTTTAAGGAGTGACACATGGGCTCTATCATGAATGGCAACAGAGGTACAATCCCATCCACGAACCTGAACAGCCCTAAGGAATTTTATCTGCTACATCACCCCACCATCGGCTTAAGCTTCCTCCAGTAGTTTTAGCACAGTGAAAATTCTTCAAATCATCATTAAATGATTAAAAGTGTGCTATTTCCCATTATTCATGATAAAGCATTATTCTGGCAATAGTAAATATTGATTGCCAACATGAGATACACCATTACTGTGATGGTAACAAATTTCTAAGCAATATGCATTTTCCATCTCTATAAAGACGACGTAAGTTTCTCACTGATGTATTTTTCTGAGGTGGGGGGGGAATACACACAAATGCAAATACATAAATACTTCAACTCAATGTTCCCATTCATCCCTGGAAAGGCACTAATAGTGTACCCTTTGAAGGTCAGCGGGGAAAACCACCCTATCTATTCCCCTACACTGTGGAATTTTCCCCTCAGAGAAGATTCACCTAGTGCCAGAAGCCTACAGTCACCAAAGAGCTTTCTTAAAAATACTTCAAAACAAACTTACAAACTGCTGCTAGGGAGCAGATTAACAGCTATCATTATAGCTGTTAAAACCAAGCAGGAAACAATTCCTCCCAATCTCATACCTCTGTAAAGTACTGGTCCACTGCCTTTGGCCTGGCCATTTCTCACGCAGGTACATATAAGTTGGTAGATAGTAATGTGTAAATACTTTTATAAACCATTAGATCAGCTCTATCCAAAAGAACTTTCTGTAATGATGGAAATGTTCTATATATACATTATCCAATATATCACTAGCCACATGTGACTACTGAGTACTTGATTTATAGCTAGTGTGACTGAGGAACTGAATTTTTATTTTAATTAATTTAAATTTAAATATCCACGTGTGCCTAATGGGTAGCACAGTTTCAGACTCTTAGTCATTTTATAGAGTTAAACTAGTCATCATGCATATTTCCTCCACACCAGGATTGCAAACAGGTGATCCATGGACCAACCTTGGCTGACAGATGGGTTGGGTTTGGTAATCACAGCATTTTCTGCTCTTAAGCTAAATGAAATACTTTTAGACAGGGTACTCCCCAGTTGGCCACTGTATCTAACATTTCTCGATTCCCCTAAACACACATACACACACACACACACACACACACACACACACAAGCATTTGACTTTGCTACTCCTACAAAATGGGGTGGTATTATTTTTCAGATTCCTTTTCATAAAGCACCACACATTTACATATTAGTAAGCTTCAAGTGATATTTCTTTTTAAAATAATAATAGTTCTAATAGTATCTAGCCCTTTAATGAGCACTTACTCTGTGTTAAGAACCATCCTAAGTTCTTCACATGTATTAGCTCAATCTTTACAACCTTTATGTAAGTACTATTATTACACAGATAAGAAAAGTAAGACAGAGGGATTAAGTAATTTGCCAACTGACTGCAAATAAATAAAGGACACAGCCAAACTCCAGATACAAGAAGTCTGTCTCCAGAGTCCACGCAAGCTCTTAACCACCACGTTCTCCAAACCTCACAAGTTATTCCCTCCAATCATCACTTATTTTACAAGCAACATACTTCAAACAATTTTTCAGTGAAATTCCGAGTCACCCCTGTTTTACAGAGTAAAAGTAATTTCTACTTTGAAACAGCAGCCAATAGCTAGCAGAGGCTTCAGGGGAAAGTGACTTGTCTACAGGACAGAGTAAAGGAATAGCTGGTTTTGTTACAAACTTGAGCAGGGCTCATGAAACCAACATTCCTTTCTTTACCTCCAGGAAAGGACATCACCCTCCAGATTTCCTTACCCTTCCTACTTTCGCTGCGATACTGAGCCTGATTTGATTAAGAGACAGCAACAAAATGAGGGAGGTTTATGGCAGCTGCACAGCTCTTTTCCTAAAATCAAAGGTACTAAAATCCAAAACCAAACATTCGAAAGAAAAAGGAAATTATAAACTTAACACTGCTTATTCTACAATCACTTGCAAATCACCTTTTCTTATATTTCTCAAAATCAAGTATTTCTGCAAAGTTCTCTATAATATTTCATAGGATATGGTACTTTTTAAAAATTCAGAGTCACGTAAAGGAAGGGTTAAAGTTCACAGCTAACCCTGCCAATGATGAAGACCTTGTTGTTCTTTCATAAAGGAAAAAGAGCAATGAGGTTGACAAATGTGGCCGTGAACCAAAATCCAGAAGCCATCACTGTGACCACCACTCACGCTTTAGAGGGAAAAGTAAGGGGGAATGTAGGCATATCTTGTGACTAAACTTGGTAATTTAATTTTTCTCTTCCCTTACTTTATCACAATGTACACAGAGATGACATATGAGATTCTAGGGATCTTGCAGGAAGCACTGCATTAGTCTCCAACTTTCCCTCATCAGTGAAAACAACAAAAATGGTGTTCGAAGCAGCAAAATAAAGAACTCTATTACAAAGGGATACATGCATATTCACTACAGTAACCTCAAGAAATGTAAACATTTGATAGCCATGACTGCTTCTGCCACTGGAATGATTCAAAAATGAAGAACACAAGATTTAAGTGCGGTGAATAAAAAGCTGAGTTACTGACAGGGTCAGCTAGCAACCTGAAGGATTAATAAATATAACTTAAAACAGATGTTCTTCAACACTTTACCACAAAAAAGCATTATTATAACAATAAAATGAAACAGAAGTGTAGGTGAACAGAGAAGAGATATTTATTAAGGGCCAGTTTTGTCCTCAGCTCCGAGTTAAGCATTGTGAGGGACACACACGCGGCAAGTGAGCTTCTCTGCGTTAACCCAAGTCATCACCCCATTTCACGTGTTCCGAGGGCTAACTCCCCTCTTTCCTCCCAGCGGTAACTTACTTCTGCTGAACGCTGCGGACAAGAGGCACCTGCAAAATGTGTGTGTGAGAGAGAAGACCACTCCACTAACAAATAAAGCTGGAAGGAGACATGGGGCTATATGTATAAATAGAGCTGATTCACTTTGTCGTACAGCAAAAACTGGCACAACAGTGTAAAGCAATTATACTCCAATAAAGAGCTAAAAAAAATTAAAAAAATAAAGTTGGATACAACCAGATTTCACTGGATATTAAAGACTGCACTTTGGAGGTGATGTCTGGATCAGGCAAGAAAACTGCAAATAGGCTACCTGCCCTCCGATATGTATGGAAGATTTTTCTTTAAACGGAGTCAATTTCAATGTTTCCTATCAAGAACTGTAGGCCACATGGCTCTGCTTAGAGAAGATCCAAGCCACTAGGTAGGATGTCTGACTCAGACTGCGTATGCTACTGGATGTCAGAAAAGGAGAAGATTGACAAAATTAACTCAAAAAGGAAAGACTGTGGATAGCCTGAGTCTTGTGTGAGATCTGTAAATACAGGGAGAAGAATAATTAAACAGCAAGGAGAAAGGACCATACTTCAGACAAAGGAAGCAGCAGTGAATTCCTCAGAGAAACATGTCAAGAGTTATTCTTGATGGAATCATAGGTGAGGAATAATACTCCAGGATAATGTGACCCCACCAAAGAAGTGACTACCAAAGCCATTCTTGGCTGGCTGTCCTTGCGTTCACAGGAGATCAACCAGTATCAGGAGTGAGAGGTCCCTCAAAGAGAACAGACAGACAATGTGTCCCCAGTTTTTAGGAGAGTCTGGATCTAGAAGTCTTGATCAGATAGAACAGAACAGCTGCATGTGTGTGTGTGTGTGTGTGTGTGTGTGTGTGTGTACAAGTGGCGTGTTTTAATTGTTGCTGTTGTTTTTATTGAGAAATATTAAATGTGCAGAATGAACATGCTACATTCAGGTAATGTAGCTCAGTCCTTAGTCAAAGCTTAAAGGATCACTAAAATTAAAGCTATCTACTACCTAGTATTTTGAAGATGTTCCTATTTTCTGGCCCAGTAATGCCATTTCAAGGAATCTATCTCAAGGAAACAATCAAAGATGCAGATTTACAAAGAATTATTTATACTACAGGATTACCTAAAATGGTGAAATTTTTAAAACAACCTCAATGTCCAGCAATAGAGAAATGGTTCATCAACAAACTAGTATATAACTTTGTAAAAAATGCTTTTGAAAAACATGGAAAAGGGAAAATGATCATGTCCTAATATTAGATGATAAAAACAGAATGTGAAATTCTATAAAACATATTGCATCAAATATGTACATGTAAAATGTATACCATAAGGCTGTGTAATAATGCATATACAGCCAATAAAGAAAGTATTAGTTCTAATGGCTGATTAATTTATTATTTTTTAAAGCATTTGTTTCTTCTAGCAATAAACTATATAAATTATTTCATATGATTTAGGAGGAAAAAACCAAAAAAAAAAAAAAAAAGAACAATCACCTGTAATGTCAGTTCTCAGAGATGAAGACTGCTGCCACATACTTCTGATCTTTTTCCCCTGCATTTATTATATGACTCTTATTATCACATCTATTTTTAGCAGGGGTTACTTTTTGTGGTAAAATGTTACAAATTTATTTTTAAAACTTCCAGTTGTGCAAAGAAATGCCTCCTCTTTCATTCCAGTGGCTGATGTAACATCCTTAGGCACCTCTCTCATGGGAACACAGATTTGCTGCTCAGCAATATTTCAATCTCTTCCAGTTTAAACAATCCTTCGGCTTAAATATTTATCTATTAAAATCTGACTTGACAAAACTGCTTAAGTGGTCCCCCTTTGGAGGACTCAGTGTCTTTAGGACAGACT
The DNA here is from genome assembly GCF_030028045.1 of Hippopotamus amphibius kiboko. Classification (NCBI taxonomy): domain Eukaryota; kingdom Metazoa; phylum Chordata; class Mammalia; order Artiodactyla; family Hippopotamidae; genus Hippopotamus; species Hippopotamus amphibius. The sequence goes on along the minus strand of NC_080195.1, from coordinate 53,085,769 downwards.
CTCAGAGCTCTATGTCACCCCTTTCCCTTATCCAGGAAAACCAAAGGAGACAGTATATATGGCGGCTCACCAGATCCTTCCAGGGAGGGGGAGAAGATGGCCTTGATCTGAGTATTGTTGTCAGGTACAGGGTGGCTCTCTTCCTTCCACTGGTTCCTGCTGGGATGTGGCTGGTCCTGGGCTATTCTGGAAAGAGCTGCTGACACGCACTATGGGGCCTGTGGTCCTAACAGCTAGCTCTGGTCGGGAAACCCTGCAGAGAGACCTCTTGAATCCAACACTAGGCACCTGCAGGTCCACGGGCTCTTTCACACTCACACACCATATTCATTTCTCAAAACTTACAGCACTGCACACTAGGAAAAGGGTCAATTTTACTGTATATAAAGCACTCATCAAAAAAACCAAACCTAGTTTTTAAAGTGGTAAAGGGTAATTTGCCAAAAATGTTCACATTAGCAAAAAGAAAATCTCAAAATTAATGAATTAATCGCATAATGGAAAAGTTTAAAAAAGAATAACAAAGTAAACACAAAAAACAAAGAACAGGAATTTTTTAACATGATTCTAAGGTTTCTGGCATGAGATGAACGTGTGAAAGCAGGATCCAGCAGAGCAGTAAGGACACGGGGGTGAGTTGGACAACACTCGGGTTCACAGTTTACAGCCAGTTTAAAAATAATAATAATAATTAATAATAATAATAATAATAATAATAATAATAATAATAAAGCTGACAAGTCAACTTCTTATTGTCACCATGAACCAGTACTTCTAAACGATGTCATTAATAAATTACTCCCTGAGAAAATGTGCTGGTCTAAACATTTGCCATGGTTATTAAGTTTTAGTACTATATATGTAAACTTTGAATTAGCACATCTTTATTACTTATCCTTTAATAAACATTAGATTCCACATGGAAGTTATTTCATAGAAATCACTAACTCTATGGGATTTACATATATGCAATTATAGGGCCTGGCCTCTGATACACGTTTATTTGAAAGAACTGGAGCTCACTTGAAGCACAGTTCCTGTCTCCAACCCACGTATGTGTCCAACTATGATCCTGTGTTTGAAGAGTAGATTCTAACTAAACAATGATTAGCACAGTGATTGTAAGGGAAGAAACACAACTCGAATTATTTCAATTCTGTCTTTCTACCTGCAAACCATTCTCTGAACCTTGCAGAATTCACTCTCTTGGAAGTGTTTCTTCACGTATTTTCCTTGTTTTTTCAACTATTATATCAATATAATTGCATTATTATAATTTACAAGTTTTCATTTTGTATGTAATATTTATTTTGTTACTGGCATGATTATATATATACAAATTTCAGTGAGAAAAATTTACTTCTTGGCCATTATTATTTGTTTCATTTCATAATAAATACTGAAAATAATTTTGTAATATAAAAAAGGAGCATGTTAAAAAATAATCTACTCTGGTTATCAAGTACTCTGGATAGGCCACTGGGGTGGGCCCATTTACTAAAATAGGAACTACAGGTGGAAGAGTGTTTGGGGGGAAATGATTTGGGGTTCAATTTTAGACAGGGAGTTTGAACGTTCTAAGGGATTAGCAAATGAAAATGCTCAGGAGGTAGCCAGATGTATGGGTAAAGAGCGAGATCTAGGAGTCACAGACAAACAAATGGGCCATGAAGTCATGACAACAAACAAAAGGTCATTCAAGAAAAGACAAAAATAAAAGCCAGAGCTTCAGGGCACACCACATTCCGAGGACAGGCAGAGGAAGGGGAACTGGGGAAAGAGAGCAAGGATGAATGAGGATGGGTAAAGCAAGTACCTGGAGAAGCGAAAAATAAGGCTGGGGATGGGGGGTGGTCAGAGTGGGGGGAGAGTAACACAGGCACAAGAAAACCACAAAAGCAATTTGTATGCTAAAGTCAATTTATTATGAAACTTGCAAGTCAGCCACACTGGATTTGGCAACTAGGTGGTTGGTCTTTGGTGGTCTTTACAAAAGCAGTCTGCAAAGGGTAGTAAACCGGCCGTTTTGCTAAAATATAACACTGCAGAATAAGAAGCCCACGTTCCTAACCCTAGGTGAACCAGGGTGGACTCGCTATGCTCTAAGTGACCCACAGAGATATAAAGGTCCCTGAACCACACGCACCAGGACTGTCTGAGACACCTGTTTAAAACTGCTGATTCAATGACCCTACTTCAGACATCTGAATCCGAATGTAAAGAGTTAAAACGCAAGCCTAGGTATCCTTAATAAGCTCCATGTGTGCCATGCATACTAAAACTTAAGGCTCGCTGGACTATACGCTCGTCACGGCCCATTCTACCTCTGACATTCTGTGGTTCAGTAGTTTGTCTCTCTGAAAATAGGATGCCACAACAATGATTACTAGCATCCACCCAGAAGTCAACAACTACGTGATAAAAATACAATAATCAGAAGTACTCAGGGCAGAAATAACACTTCTGCTCTTCATTTACATCAGCTCATTTTGATTACGTGGTAGCATCATTCTAATGAGGGCTGAGGAAGTGTACACTAGCCATGGGGGAGAATTATGTTCATGGGTAGATAGGAGACCAGGGAGATGAGGGCGGAGGGCCAGCTGAACTATGTAAAACAAGAATGAAAAGAAAAAGCTCCGTTTGGAGGTACTGAGGTGCTATAAAGAAGTCATGCAACTGAAAAGCACTAGATTACTATTATTACATACATTAAAGATAGTCAGTGTTATTACCTTTCTTTTGGTTTGGGGGGAAAAAAACTATATTTCTATTTATTTCTATATAGAAATAGCCAATGCTTTTATCTATATATAGAAACAGAGAATCAATTTTTTTTTCCTTAGGGAAGCAGTAATTTTAATTAATACTCCCTAATTGGTATTGATTTGAACTGACTGATGACAGGCTCATGACGGGCCTCGCTGCCAAGCTTCCTGGGTCAGAAGCACAGGAAGCTCCACTATGCACAGAAACCTTCTGTTTTCAGTGGTCTCCAACTAGGCAACAATTTTTAGGTCTCAGAATACTGGAGCCAGAAAGATCCTTGGGAGGCCCTCTGGTTCAGCCTTCCACACTCTGTTTTCTAAAATCCCTCCAACACCTCCCCACCCCCCACTTGCAGTCTAAAGGATGTGCACGTTTCCCTTGAGGTTTTCCAGTCACTCCCTCTTGGCTCACCTGTGGCATTCTGCATAGTGGATGACCTTGGGAAAGATGGTCCTGAGTATCATTACGTTCTGGGTTTGCACCCTTGCTTTGCAGATTTGTAAGTCAAATGGCAAGTAAGTGGGAAAAAGTCAGAGTGTTGGATGGGTTATGTCTATGATTATGTATTAACCACAGTGTTTCATAAATAGTTAACATACACAGAGATAATGCGTGCAAAGCAGAGGATGGGTTAGAGAATGGGCAGAACCAAAGAGGAAGGGAAGGGGGTCAGGGTTGAGGACTTCCTACCAGCATGTCACAGGCAGAGAAAAGGGTTTTAAAACACTGGCTTAGGCTAAATGCACATACTACAGCAAATACACAAGTTACTTGCAGGAAGAAAAGCAAGGCAAGAGGAGAAGGTGCAAACCAAGAAAAGAAAAGACATTTTATATTTTTAACTGGCTGTTAGGTTTTGTTTTTTAAAGACTCTGAGCATATGGTTCTTTCATGGATAATCCAACTATTTTAACTCCAAATGAGATCACTTCTAAACCACCTCACACAAATAAAACATTTACCTTATTTATGAAGGCCTGTAGAAGAGACGATCACACAAACTCATTCCTGTGTCGGAAATTCTTGCAGGCAACTTCCACTTCCATATCATGAATCTCCGATGACATATATAAGGATTTCCAGACTTAGGTTAGTACAAAGGTAGCATTGAGACAGTATGTTAAAGACTATGTATTTACCCAAATAAAAAGCAGCCAGATTACACTAACAAGGTCCAGATGCATGTTTAAATTTAAGATAGCCAAGTGAAAAACTATTTGCCACTTCCTAGTCTCTACCTCCAGTTTATTCTTTCATAAACTGAACATCCCACAGTTTAACCCACCAGCTCAGGGCTCCTTCCTCTCCCTTTGTCTCGTTTCCATTCCCAGGACATCTCTGGAAAGCACAGGGTTTTGCTGCACAGGAGGTGGTAACACAGCACCACATCTAGAAGAGGCAACTGCTCCCACTGCCTTCTGTAATTCTACCTAACAGATAAGCTGGGGAAGGGAAAGCAAAGGGGGAAAAAAGACACATGTTCCAAAGTTAACTGCGTACTGAAGGAGGGCTCCAACTTAACCATATTGTTATATTCTCAGGGAAGTAACCCAGGTTCTAAAGGTCACTAAATATATAGGGATGACAAACAAACTGAGTTTCAAGAATTAATGCCAAAAACATTAAACTCAAAGACATATATATGTATGAAAAGCGTCAAGTAAATGTCCAGGTATTCCACTCATTAAAGTAAAAGATTAAAAGGTTTATAAAGGCCATTGATCACAGCATGCCCTGTGTTAAACCTCTCCTCAGGCATTCTTTACATTCTCTATTAAGAGTTAGACATAACTGTATAAGAATCTACCGCTTCGGCAAACTGAAGACTCAAAATAAACTATTCCACTTTCTACAGCTATTCATCAATCATGAACCCAAGAATCATCTTTTAGAAGTTAAATATAAGTACTTCTAAACGAAGCTGCCTCCAGCACCTGCCAGCTGCCCCTCAGTCACTGTGCCACACGTCCAGCCCTCAGTCCTCCAACACACTGGGCCATTTCCAACTTCAAGGCAACAGTCTCTTCTTTGACCCTTTTCCTCTCTCATTCCCATTTGCTTTTCAGGTGTCAGCTTAGACACCACTTCCTTCAAGAGCCCTTCTCAGAAAGGCCCCCTTTCCTGTGCATTCTTTCTCATCGTACCAGGTGCTTTTTCTAATCAGCCTCTATTGAAACATGTTAAATAAATAAGTACATAAGCAAGCAAGTAAATAAGTATAGTTGTGCTGTTTTCTTGTTGTAGAGGATTTTCTATTTTATTTCATTTTTTATTATTCACTGTCAAGGAGTATCACTGAATGGGGCAAGGATTCCTCCCAAAGTTAATGCATCTTCTTCCTTACTCTCACAATAAGGGCACAGTTTCTAATAACCTTACTGTGACAGGGTCATTCCCAGTAGGAAAGAGTGTGTGTGTGTGTGTGTGTGTGTGTGTGTGTGTGTGTGCGCGCGCGCGCACGCGCGCGTGCCCATATGGCCAACCAACGTCTGCGAAATGGGTTTTGTGTTCTCCTGTGGAACAGGGGAAACTGATGCATGGCTGGGGAGGGTGGGGAGGGGAACAGGATAACGGGCCTTAAGCCTCTGGAGTTTCAGCTGCTCTCTTCCTTTCCCAGGTCTCCTGCCTGCCCTGGGCCTCCCGGGAATTATTATAGCCAGAGAGGTAATATAGGAAAGGATGATGCAGCCTCTCCAAAACCTAACGGGGGACAACCCTCCTATGAAGAGGCTCCAAATACTGAATAAAACAGAAAGTACAGGACAGGGCAGGAAACCAGCTGACTTTCTTTCAAGCAAACAAACGAAACACGGAAGTAAAATCTGTGATAAAATGATTCTTTTGAGGTGGTATCAACAGCGGACTCTAATGTCAGATAATTTTTCACAATTAAAAAAAGTTAAACAAGACAGAGCATTAGCTTTCTCTATCCCTTCAATAACTATGAGCAAGTATTAACTAAAGAGGTTAAACCTGTAGGTGCCCATATTCCAAAGGTCTTTTTACTGAAGTATACCGCTGCATTAAAACACTCTAAGTACTTATTCAGCTACCTATTTTTAAGTGACACTTGAAAAATGAACACCATCAAGCTTCCTAAAAATACAGCAAATCAGCTTTGTTTTACTTGTCAGAGACATGCACAGTGCATCCACCCACTGCTTGCTGCTTTTATTTAACTGCTAGAGAGGCAGAGATGGAGAAATACGCAAAGAGTAAAACAGATAAAGATAAAATTCGTCTCACATACACAGTGTAAACAGCAATGGCTTCTACCCTATTAATTAATGAGTAATTTTCCATTATCTACTCTATGCCCACCATATGCTAATATTTAGGAGAACGCAAGAAAAATATGGGGGCGTATGACCCATATCCCCAAGAAGCGTATCGTCTAGCTGGAGAAATAAAAACTAATGGCTGTAGGACAGAAATCAAGGCACAAATAGCACTATGTAACTAAGTGCTAGGCGATACTGTAATCTTTTTAAACCAAGACTGTTGTGAATTTGAAATTAAAAAAAAAAAAAAACTTTTAAAAAGTCAGCACAATCCGGGCTGAACCTTGAAAACGGATAGGATTTAGACTGGCATCAAAGAGGAGAGGCACAGTCCCTGTCTGAATGTAAAGAGGAGAAACATAAGCAATGAAAGAGTGGCTGGGTGGGAAGCTGAGAAGTTCTCGGGCAGACGTGAGGCGAATGAGGAGACAGGCCTGCCTACATGAGAGGTTCAATCTGGAAAACAGTGGGAAGCAATGGGGTAGAACAGGACCATGAAGAATCTGGAAATCCAGGCCGTGTGCTGCGAACAGCCACGGTGGATTCCTCCATACACGGAAAGCAGCAAGATGAGGAAGGCAGCACTGGAAAGGAACTAGAGTAACAGGTGCACTTATGGTAAAGCGCCAGCTCACACATGCAGGAAATTGGAGTTTATTACTGTATAACTGAACTTAATTTCTGTTTGGAGGCCATCATTCCACTGAATGGTAAAAACTCAATTTTCAGTCAATTCAGGGTAATCTCAATTTCTGCTTTCCTCCTTCTCCAAGGTTACACCTAAATTCCAAAGGATTACCAAACCCTAGATTTGGGGGGTCTGGGGATAAGATGGGTGAAGATCACCATTTGCCTTTATCGCTGAAAACATGTGAAGTGCTTCCACCAACAGGTCTACCCAGATCCTTCCCTCATCCATCATCCCGCCTCATCCCTCCCACAAGCCTTCTGCAAGTCTGGCTCTCTTCTGGCCACATTCACACCCTTCAAACCCTAAAATCTGCCTTTCCATTCACACTTCTCTATTAAACGCTCTCTTCTTTTATAGTTATAGGTACCTAGGTTATTTATTCTTTGGAAAAAAATATTTAGCTCAAAAAGAAACCAAGAGTAATGCTATGCTGAAACAGAACAGGCAGACTGTTCTGGCCCAGCTCTCCACACCCCACCAAAGCTGGGAGGTGAATCCAAGCGAATCTCGGAACTGACAGATGTACCTCCGGCTACATCACTAACTAAATCTCTGCCCAGAGGACAACCAGAAGAAATATAAGTAGCGTCAATTATAGTGTCAGAGAGCAAAAAGTGCCGAGTGACTGAAGTACACAACGGGCACGCATGGCATGGATATAGACAGGGCAGAGAGAGACTTTCACATTATAAATTTACTAGGTCAGCTCCAGTCAGGTGAGCAAACTTTAGGGAGTGAAAATCTGGTAACAGAAAATAAATACCTAAGGGAAAACATCTTATGCACGCACACGAAAAACAGAACATCAAACGTTGAGGGTTATGCCAGGCCATGTGGTTTGAACTTAATTCTGAGATACAGTTCCTCATTTCAGTAACACTGATTATCCTAAAGAGAACTGACAGGAAGAAAAAGGGAGAATAAAAGACTGACAGTATAGTTGGTAAATGAAACGCATTCTTTCCCCGCTCACCTTTTTCAGCCCCTCCTTGCACTAAATTAAGAATGAAAAGAATGGCATGTTCAAGACAACATATTCCCAAACTCATATTGATTTTTTTTAAGAACTTTTATTGAGATACAGTTAACAGACAATAAACAGCATATATTTAGAGTCTACAATTTGGTATCCCAATCTCCCAATTCATTCCCCCCCAACCCTCCCTGCTTTCCCCACTTGGTGTCCACGTGTTTGTTCTCTACATCTGTGTCTCTATTTCTGCCTTGCATTTCCTCTTTCATGGTTGTTAGCATTTGCCTTATGTATTGAGGTGCCCCTATACTGGGTGCATATATATTTATAATTGTTATCTCCTCTTCTTGGATTGATCCCTTGATCTTTATGTAATGTCCTTTCTTGTCTCTTGTAACATTTTTTATTTTAAAGTCTATTTTATCTGATATGAGTATTGCTACTCCAGCTTTCTTTTGATTTCCATTTGCATGGAATATCTTTTTCCATCCCCTCACTTTCAGTCTGTATGTGTCCCTAGGTCTGAAGTGGGTCTCTTGTAGACAGCATATATATGGGTCTTGTTTTTGTATCCATTCAGCCAATCTGTGTCTTCTGGTTGGCGCATTTAGTCCATTTACATTCAAGGTAATTGTCGATACATATGTTCCTATTATCATTTTCTTAATTGTTTTGTTGTTGTTTCTGTAGGTCCTTTTCTTCTCTTATGTTTCCTGCTTAGAGACGTTCCTTTAGCATTTGTTGTAGGGCTGGTTTGGTGGTGCTGAATTCTCTTAGCTGTTGCTTGTCTGGAAAGCTTTTGATTTCTCCATCAAATCTGAATGAGATCCTTGCTGGGTAGAGTATTCTTGGTTGTAGGTTCTTCCCTTTCATCACTTGAAATATATCATGCCACTCCCTTCTGGCTTGCAGAGTTTCTGCTGAGAAATCAGCTCTTACCCTTATGGGAGTTCCCTTGTATGTTATTTGTTGTTTTTCCCTTGTTGCTTTTAATAACATTTCTCTGTCTTTAATTTTTGTCAACTTGACTAATATATGTCTTGGCGTGTTTCTCCTTGGATTTATCCTGCCTGGGACTCTCTGCGCTTCCTGCACTTGGGTAGCTATTTCCTTTCCCATGTTAGGGAAGTTTTCAACTATAATCTCTTCCAATATTTTCTCGGGTCCTTTCTCTCGCTCGTCTCCTTCTGGGACCCCTAAAATGCGAATGTTGGTGCGTTTAACATTGTCCCAGAGGTATCTTAGGCTGTCTTCAGTTCTTTTCACTCTTCTTTCTTTATTCTTTTCTGCATCAGTGATGATCACCATTCTGTCTTCCAGGTCACTTATTCGCCCTTCTGCCTCAGTTAATCCGCTATTGGTTCCTTCTAGTGTATTTTTCATTTCCGTTATTGTGTTGCATATCTCTGTTTGTTTGCTCTTTAATTCTTCTAGGTCTTTGGTAAACCTTTCGATCTTTGCATCCAGTCTTTTTTCAAAGTCCTGGATCATCTTCACCATCATTATTCTGAATTCTTTTTCTGGAAGGGTGCCTATCTCCTCTTCATTTAGTTGTTTTTCTGGGGCTTTATCCTGTCCCTTCATCTGGTACAAAGTCCTCTGCTTTTTCATTTTCTCTATCTTTCTGTGGCTGTGGTTTTCAGTTCCACAAGACGGAATACTGCTGATACTGCTTGATTCTGCTGTCTGCCCTCTTGTGGAGGAAGCTATTTAGGAGCCTCCTGTGTGCTTCCTAATGGGAGGGACTGATGGTGGGTTGGGCTGGGTGGGTGGAGCTCAGTAAAGCTTTAATCTGCTTGTCTGCTAATGGGTGGGGCTGTGTTCACACCTTGTTGGTTGTTTGGCCTGAGGCCACCTAGTGCTGGAGCTCACAGGCTCTTTGGTGGGGCTAGTGGTGGACTCTGGGAGGGCTCACACCAATAAGCACTTCCCAAAACCCCTGCTGCCAGTGCCCCTGTCTCCTCGGTGAGCCACAGCTGCCCCCCCACCTCTGCAGGCAACCCTCCAACACCAGCAGGTAGGTCTGGTTCAGTCTCCTATGGGGTCACTGCTCCTTCCCCCTGAGTTCTGGTGAACACATTTTTTTTGTGTGCCCTCCAAGAGTGGAGTCTCTGTTTCCACAAGTCCTGTGGAGGTCCTGCAATCAAATCCCGCTGGCATTCAGAGTCTGATTCTCTGGGGATTCCTCCTCCCGTTGCTGGACTCCCAGGTTGGGAAGCCTGATGTGGGGCTCAGAACCCTCACTTTAGTGGGTAGACTTCTGCAGTATAACTGTTCTCCAGTTTGTGAGTCACCCACCCAGTATTTATGGGATTTGATTTTAACGCGATTGCGCCCCTCCTACCGTCTCATTGCAGCTTCTCCTTTGTCTCTGGATGTGGGGTGTCTTTTTTGGTGAGTTCCAGTGTCTTTCTGTCGATGACTGTTCAGTAGTTAGTTGTAATTCTGGTGCTCTTGCAAGAGGGGGAACTCATGTTTAAATTTATTTGATAAAAAGGCATTTAATCAAAAATACCTAAAACTCAAATTATTATTGCTGTACACTGAAGACAAATATTAGAAGAAGATGCATGTCTATCTTTAAGGAGCAACTCCCAAGTCCATGAGAACACAAAGGGGGAATTCAGTGTTTGCTTTGCTTTGAAGCTTCTTCTCACTAAATTCTGATCTATACCCTTGAGATTTGGGGATTTATTTCTGTCCTTCTCTCCAGTCGCAAATGGACAGAACTAAACGACCAATCATTCCTGTAGGATCCAGAAACCAGGATCTGAATGCCCAACTCCTCATGGTCCTAAAAACCCATGAAAAGGTACAATCTCTTCAAATTATGTATGTTTTAAAATAGAAGGCTTAAATGTACTCAAGTCGAAAATATTAAGCTGTATTTAGTCTCATTCACATATTTTCAAGTCACCTCCTTACCGGTCTCCACTTCTGTTTCCCAATGCACTCATCACCTTCTAACATAGTATACGGTATCCTTACTTTTCGTACTGTTTATTGTCTGTCTCTCCTTGCTAAAATGGAGGCTCTACAAGGGCAGCGTTCATGTTCTCCATATCAGAGGATACCTGCTCAATAAATAGCTGCTGAATGCATGAACGTGCACAGTCTGTGCAGTTCCTGACACCCTATAAATTTGCTGTTCTGAAGCAACAAAATCCATGTACCTGAAACATAAAGTATGGTTACAGGGCTGGACAGCTGTATCCTGGTCACTTTGGGCAGACTCCATGACTGAATCTGTAAAAGCTAGAGCTTAATGCTTTGGAGGTATAATTCAAGGATAAATGGAACAGTTTCAGATATGCAGACCAGGGACTCGATGGAATAAATAGAGTTCAGTGGCCCTGGAGAACTAAAATATGGACACCTTTCATAAAGAATTAACACCTGCTTAAAGCAGAGCTGTGACAAGGCACAGGTCACACTATAAATGAATAAGGAGTTGGAGTCGGTTACCTTCAGGTGATGCTAGGACCCACATAAAGATGCAAGACACTGAGGAAGACATCACAACCACGCCCTCCCTGGCTGTTTCCACTAGGGACGCGGACACCAATCCCCCCTGTTTTTAATATCTCCTTTGCTTTCTGCTCTAACTGCTCACTCCCAGCGCTTTGTCCCTCTGCTGCTCTCTCACCCCGGCATGTGCCCCACCCAGCAGGAGCAGAACTTGTCACAGGCACAGAGACCAGCAGGCCTCTCCCGCCCACCAGCATGTGCCAAGCTCAGCAGTGGCCTGGCACACACAAATAAGCTCTGATCTGAATAGAGTGGAGCACGGACAGCCCCTAGAATTAACTGTTCCCTGCACACAGCCCTGGGCACGCACCCAGAAGCTAAACGCACTCAGTGCATCCAGGATAAATCCCCTTAAAACTGAAGAAAATGGTTGTCTCTGTCAACGGCTGGAGCCTGGTGGCATTCAGTGACACCAGGGCTCTGACAGAGGATTAAATGAAGGAATGCAATAAAGACTCAGCTCATGTCTTTAAGCTGACTTGTCAGTCTGCATTCCCAGAGACTTGGTGCCACAACCACTTGAAATTAAGAACAAGATGCCCCATCTTGACCTCTAAAGTTCTTCCACATCTAAAGGCCTATGGTTCAATCACCAGCAACTTTTCAGCATCTATCATATTGAAAACAACTATTCTGAGCACTGTAATGACTATGAAATAAAAATATAAGAGGCAATAGTGGTAGAAAATAATTAGGACAGTTAAGTACTCAGGTAGACCTTGAAGCCTTTAGGACTTAGAGAAATAAGGAGGTTTTCAGAAATGTGCAACAGCACATCAGAAAGACAGCAGTGGACGTGAACATGAGACATTCTTAAGACAGGGAAGACACTAGACTAGCTGGAAATAGTAGGATTCATGCGGAAGAGCTATGGATGATAACATGGGTCGGTCTCCTTTCAGGGGACCTTGGATGCCAGGATAAGAAGTGTGGCACTACAGGCAATGCAGAAAGCACATGAATAAAAAGAGAGACAAAAATGAAGTGATGCTTCATAAAAATGTATTTGGTGGCCACAGGTAGGTTGAATTGGAGTAGATGATGACTTAACAAAGGTCAGTTGGAAAATAATGCAACAGTTCAGTTACTGGTGATAAGAATCACTACTAGTGTGTTGGCAACTGGAATGAAGACGCAAGAGCAGAGAGGGAGACAGAGCAGGAAGGGAGAACTGTCAGCCCTTATGAGAAGTCTCTTCCGGGATGTGGAATGGCGTGCTAACCCTAGCTGGGTGTGTGCCGAGTGGCACGGCCGTCCTATCCGAGAGATCCCACAACAGTAGAGCATATCTTGGTTACAGTACCTAACCCTCTTGTCTTCTTCAGCACACAAACCACGTTCATGTGACTGGCTCCCCAAAAGAGACTTCTGCACATCTCTAATTAACACTGTCCCCTTTCAGTTCTCCTCCTTTTCTCCATTTCTGCCTTCCAAGAAGCTCAGTGTCAAAATTTTGGAGAGAGGTTTCCAATCACCACTCCACAGAGCCCACCTCCTCTCTTTCTTCCACAACCTTTCTTCTCTATTACCTTTTGAGTTACTCTCATCAAAAACATATTTGTCAAGATACCTAGTCACCATGGTGATAAGAAAGCAACATTACAGAGAAGAGAAAAAACTGCCCTTTTTCTCTTAGTAGCTGAAACATTTCTCAGTTTCCATCAGTTTACCTAAAAGATCAGGCCGTTAATCTCCAAATAGCTCAACCCTTTTTCCAAGACCAATATACAGTGCAAGCCTCATCCTAATTGCTCTAATGACATGAAGAACATAATGAGATCCAGCAGCAGATGGCTACAGATTAAATCTGACGGAGAAGAAATTCTCCTCTCTCATCCTTCTACTTGAGAAACTCTGCCTTGAAAAAGAAATATTATATCATTGTGTTCACAAAGCCAAATATATATTTTTATGTGCCATTCCACTTTTCTGTTTTCTTCAGTAGTACCTTTCCTTAAAAAATTAATTTACTCATTCCATGTAGGTTTCTGTTACTACATATAACAGATAAATGTGTACCCCCTGCTGAACAAAAGACGTGCTCACAGAAAGTTTGTCCAAAGTTTATAAAATAAATCATATACTTCCCACAAACCTGTTCTAAAATCTCAAAGATGTGCTTTATCAAATATAAAATTGGGGGACTGGGGTTATTTGAGCCTAACAACAGAAAGTCTCTAAACCACTGTTAGCCCAGCTTTTCACAAGAGATGGAGTGCCAAACTTCCAACTACCATGTTAATACTCTTCAAACTCAATGTCCAAAAATGAAGTCACTGTCTTTTCCTTAAAAGTAAGTTTGTTTTTCCAACTTTTTTTCTAGCTAATGGTAGCAACAGGCTAGAGCTTGGAGCTTTCTTTTCAAAATCCTCTCATGCTGTTGTCAGTACTATCAAATGGTAACTGATAAACTCATTCACTAATAAAAATTATCAATTACCACTTCAGAACACAACTGTTTGAAGTTTAACAAGATACAAGAAGCTTTAAAACAAGAAAATTTCTATTACAGGATATGGGGCAAGAACAAGAAGGGCAAAGAATTTTATCACTCAGACATAAACATACACAAAACCTCTTTCAAAAAGAAAAATTAATGTCCCCGTCTCAACCCTGTCTACTTCCTTAATAAAATCTCCTCTCCCCTTCATATCTTCATTGAAAAGGCCAATGCTAAAACTGGCTCATCAATGCCATTTGGTATTCAACTAGTCAATAATCATCACAGCCATGCTATATTAATCCTCACAGGCTACATTATGCCTCAGTAACAAGTTAACTCTGAAATCTCAGCAGCTTTAAACAAAGTTTATTTCCTGCTCACACAAAGTCCTCTGCAGATCCAGAAGCTCTCTGCTAAATGGGGATTCAGGCATCCAGTCTAGTATCACCATGTGATACCTTCAACTCAACATGTGGCTCTCTCCATCCACATGGCAAAGTGCTGTGGCTCATACATGACACCTATCACCGCCATTGGTAATCCACTGTTTAGAATAAATACATGGCCACAACCTAACCACAAGGAAGGAGAGAAAGAGCAGCCTCGGCCTGGCTCTAAAGAGGAAAATAAAACAGGACTAGGTGACCATGTAGCATTGCCTTTGTCACCATGAGGCATTTTCTCCATGCCTAATGAACTACCATGCATCTGGAAGTCTTTATACTTAATAACATCTTTAATATCCACAACCACCTCATGAGATAGGTATTATTATTATTATCCCATTTTACAAGCTAGGAAATTGAGGTCTGAAGAGGTTAAGTAACTTACCTAAGCTAGTTAGAGGCCTAGCTGGGATTCAAATCCAAGCAACGGGCTGCAGAATACCTTATGTCACGCTGCTTCTCAAATATGCAAGACACAGTACTAGGCACTGTTACAGATATTGATCTTCAAATATCTGCAGGCCTATCAGGTGAAAGAAGCATTTAGATATATTCCATTACGTCTTGAGAGGACAAATAAGAGGCAGTAATGAAGAAAAAATTAAGTGAAAAAGTACTTCTGAGTGCCTACGATCAGCCAGACGCCATTCTAGAGACTGTATGTGTCTTTCATCTAAGCATCAAAACACTCCCACAAGGTGGGTATTATTATTCCAGTTACACAAATGAAAAAAAACAGACTCAGAGAGATTAAGTAACTTGACTAGGATACTACACAGAGCCAAGATTTAAGCCCAAATTGATCTGGCTTCTAAGCCTATGCAATTTTCCACTACGTCTCACTGTTACTCAGTAGAGAGATTAACACATACTGATCTCAGTCTATAAATCACATGCGCAAGAAATATAACTTCATTCTCTTCATTTTTTTCAGTAACTAAAGCTAATTTTGATTGTGAGCCCCATTTAGCTGAGAGGCGTTATCTTTGCAGTTGTGCTGGGCAGTCTTAGGGAGACGTTCCCTCCCCTCTGGAATGCATCCAACCTTCCTGGAGGTTCTCTCAAGCACAAGGCCAATATCTGGGCTCTCTCAACTCCTTGTGTGACTCTTCCTCAACCTGCCTACAAAATCTTTTTTCCTGAATTTTCCAAATTTAGTTTTATAATCAGACCCAGACTTTGTAATTTCTGAAATTCAAAAACCACATGCTTGCCTCTTCTCTGCATTCCGCTGAGGTGTCTCTTCCCTCCCCTGCTAACCAGAAAAACTAACACTATCAGAAGGCAGCAGAAAATACCAGGAACAGCAAGTACGTTGGTTAATATGTCACAATATCATGTTAACACATTATATAAAGCCTTTTGATGACTGAAGTTGCTGAAAATGAAATGAGCCATATGAGAGAGCAAACTTCCCAGTATAAGAAGTATTTAAGGGCTTCCCTGGTGGCACAGTGGTTAAGAATCCGCCTGCCAGTGCAGGGGACATGGGTTCGATTCCTGCTGCAGGAAGATCCCACATGCCATGGAGCAACTAAGCCCGTGTGCCACAACTACTGAGCCTGCACTTTAGAGCCCGTGAGCCACAACTATTGAGCCCATGTGCTGCAACTACTGAAGCCCACGCTTCAGTTGCTAGAGCCCGTGCTCTGCAACAAGAGAAGCCACAGCAATGAGGAGCCCATGCACCACAACGAAGAGTAGCCCCCGCTCACCGCAACTAGAGAAAGCCCGTGTGCAGCAACAAAGACCCAACACAGCCAATAAATAAATAAATAAAATTAATTACTTAATTTAATTAAAAAAAGAAGTATTTAAGGCGCGTGTTGTTGGTCATGCAGCTAGAGCAATACAGAGGTTTAACAGGTATATCTGGAAGGTGGGGGTGAGGGGAGTGGCGGTGACTGAACCTGGAATATTTGTCATCTTGATGGATAGCAGGAGAGAGAGAAAGAAAAAAAAAAACAGGCAAAGCCATAATTTCACGGAAGCCAGAACAGCATGGCTGATTTTCTACACATATTCAAATGGAAAAGGATAGAAAGGGACAGGTTACCATAAACCTCAATCCTGACAAGAGGAAAATTAAGGAAGATACGTACAGACCACAACCGAACAGAAAGAGAACATCCAAGAATATGATTTCCTAAGGTCCACTGAAATAAGAAGAAAAGAAGAGGGAATGGCAGGAGGAAAGGTGAGGATGTGGAAGATTATCCAAAAAATTCTGACCTGTAAGAACTCCGTCACTGAAAGCGGTCTAACGCTGCAGAGCCCCTGCAGAGGGGAGGCCAGGGTGTGCCAAGTGCGGAGACAGAAAGCCACTCCAGCCAAGGCACTTACACTTATCCCTTTCACAGCCTACGAACACATCCTGATTGTTCTAATAATTTTCTCTCAACTTCTGTCTAAGAGCTACTGATAAAATAGCAGTAGTAGTAGCAGCAGCAGTAATAATAATAATAATAATAATAAATTACTGAGAAGCACCCCCAGAGGCATCAGAAGTTATGCTGGGCCACATTAAAATGCCGCTTGGAGTTAGGTAAAGCATCACATTAAAATATAAGACCCTTCAAAATTCAATCTTATTTAATTTCAAAGCAGTCTTTCTAACCAAAAGGCACTATGGGGACTGAGAGAGAAAAGGGAGATAATCATATCCCGGCTCAACCACGGAGAGAACTGAGGTAGGAGGGGAGGGGGAATCTACCGGACATTTTCAATGACAGCTTCATGTGTGATATATTATAAATGTCTGTCCCTCTTGTCACAGTGCAAGGAAAACGGGACCACTTTACTTGCTGTTTCCTACGTTATTATCGATTAAGATTAAAGTGAAAAGCCACATTTCTGGCTCTGACCTCCCTTAAGCCCTAGACCCATATAGTGAATGGCTTCCTGGTTTTCCCTTCCCTTACATTGCATTCCATACGCAGAACCCATTCAATTTGTCCAAAAACGCACTTATCGTCTATTTCCAAAATTTGATCTTCCTCCTTTTACCCGTCCACTCCTATGTACCCAAGACAAGAACCTAGGAGAACCCCCAGATGCCGTTTCACCCTTTAAGACGAAGGAATCACAGATTTCACTGAGATTGACACCAACTCTCAGCTGGTGTCCTCCCCGTCATCCCTCTGCCACGTGCCCTTTCTGTTCGCACCCTCAGCATCTCTCCTCTGACGCCCTGCGCCAGCCTCTTCGCACACGCCCCCCTTCTCATCTTCTCTCCCACCAATAAAGTCTATGCCCGAGCACCAGAGGGTTGCCTCCAAAATGCAAATGTGATCATGCCACACCCCAGAATAGAGCCTTGGGATGACGACCCCATTCTCCATAAGACACAAAGCAAGTTTCTCAGCGTGGCTGTGGAAAGGCCTTCCACGGGGCCGGCCACCAACAGCTTCAGCTCCCAGCACCGGCCGTGTCACACAGCGCTACAGTGAAGCAAGCCCGAACAACTGGCGGCTGCTCTCCCCACGCTGCTTCACACCTTCTTGTCTTCCGAGTGTACTTCCCTCCGTCTGGAACCTCCCTCCCCTCATCGACAGGCCACAGCGCAAACACCCATCCCATCAGGAACCCTGCCGTGACTGTCTGCCAGCCCTTCTGCTGTGCACGCCTCAGGAGCGAGTGCCCGGCCCCCCACCTGCACAGCACCCAGCACGCCCTCCGCAAACGTCCGCCTTTTCTCTGCATGACCCATCAGACGGCCAGCAGCTCAAGGAAGCTGTCTTCTCCTCCACTCACAGTGACGGCTGCCCAAGAAACGTTCACTAAGTGTTTTTCATTGAGTGCCTCCATTTCTACTTGATGCTTTTTGTAACATTTTCTCCTAGTTTTCACTGCAGGTACAAATGAGAGATTTATAGTAAGAAATGTTGTATATGCTCAATTTAACAGGAAAATGGCACGAAGCCTTTATTAGTCTTCTACAGGTCAGCCAGGTACCACACCAAGTACACACCTTCACATGACGCTTAATGCTTAAAATAGTCGTGGCAGTATCTTGTTTTTACAAAGAAGGAAACTGTAGCCAGAGAGGATAATAAATTCTCCCAAGATGGGTCAATATTAAAATACAGGTTTTGCATGGATCCAAAAGTGCTGCTCACATAAGGGAGAGAACACAGAAATTAAATGGAAAGAAAAGACCATACAAAGCATAAGAAAAGAAAATTTTCTAAGTTCTCCTCCAGACTCACAGTCTCTTTTCTCCGTATTTCTCAGCAGAATAGGTGACTCAGGGTAATGGGGTCATCCTAAGGCCAGGGCTGTTACTCAGAACCCCAAGTTAAGGCAAGTTCAGGCTAGTGGTTCAATAAACTTAAGCATTAATCACCTTCACTCCACTAGATATCCAGCTACTAAACCTCTACCCTTGTGAACCATCTCACAAACAAGTGGACCAGGAAAACATGTGTAGAGGCTCAGGGCTAATCCATCACCACCACGGTGACACAACTAACCTTCCTCGTGGCAGCTGAACACTTTGGTGTATGAAAGATCTTACAGGGGCTTCCCTGGTGGCGCAGTGGTTAAGAATCCACCTGCCAATGTAGAGGACACGGGTTCAATCTCTGGTCCGGGAAGATCCCACATACCGCGGAGCAACTAAGCCCGTGCGCCACAACAACTGAGCCCACGTGCCACAACTACTGAAGCCCACGCACCTAGAGCCTGTGCTCCACAAGAGAAGCCACCACAATGAGAAGCCCGCGCACGGCAATGAAGAGTAACCCCCGCTCACCACAACTAGAGACAGCCCGTGCGCAGCAACAAAGACCCAACACAGCCAAAAATAAATAATGAAATTTAAAAAAAAAAAAGATCTTACAAAGAGGCTCAGGGCTCAGCTCTGCAAGCAGACATGCAATGGAATACCTACCTAGAGAAGCTAAGCATGAGGGTTAGTGCACGAGCTCACCCCACAGGATGAGGGTTCGTCTCCTTCAGGACATGGGAGAAGAAAAGCTACCGCTCACACCACACCCCCGCACACCCTGGGCTGGGGACATTCTGGGGCACGCTGTGGGGACTGAGGACCATGGGCTCAGTGTACAGGTCACGGCTGCAAGTCTTGCCTGGTGACGTCGTAAAAACACGCTTGGTCTATTCGGTGGAGGTAATCCAGTCCCAGTAAAGACTGCATTGGCTGCTCAACAATGTTCAGAGTTCACCACCCAGAGAACTAAAGGAGCTACAATTCAGGGCCACTGGGCACAGAGCCTGACAACAGTAGCCTTGAAAAAGACAAGGAAGAAAAAATGTAGCAGCAACTCCCTGGGCACGTGACTTGACACTCTTGGCAGGCTGCCCCGCAGGGCTGGACAGTTTGTGGGCAGAGAACTCACATGCTTCTCTCAGCTGCCAGAGGCCAAGAAGGCCTCTGATCAACTCAGATCCTCATCAAGCTAATAATCAATGAGCCCCTCCAGGGGAGAAGAGTGAATGAATAACCACAGCTCTCACCTGCTTCACACAGTCCTGTGACTGGTGAGCATCACTCCAACTGGGCTTCATGACGTCCACAACCGGAGACAGTTCTGTAATATATTAATTGCGTACCAAATATGCAACCGATGCAAGGTTTGGCCCCCGGCAGGCACAGTGCTACGCAAAGCGCTGTAGCAAAAACAAAGGACAGAGTTCAGCTTGACAAGTCAGCCAACATTCACAGGGCGTGAACTGAGACAGTGGGCCAAGAACAGGTAACACAAAGATAAATAAGATGTCTTTGAGGAAACTACAGTGCACTGGAGGAGGAAAAACAAAGCAAACAGAATGTCAATATAATACGGTAGCTGCTGGCATCGTGTGTATACGACATAAAGATCACCAGCCAGAGTTAAATGACCGAAATCAAAGCAGGCAAACATCGACTCCCGCATGGACCAAAGGGAAGAGTTAAAAAAACAATCCTGCAAATAATCTAGGCTGGATTTTCAAATGAGGACACAAGTTAGAAAGGGAGTATGATCTGCCCAGAGTCATGCGGTCAACTAGAAGCAAAGCCTGGGCTGAGACGTGGGTTACCAGTGCTTTTCGCCACAGCAGAACACTGTTCCAAAATCACTGATACGGGACAAGTTCTGAGCTTCCGAAGCTGGGCAACTACAACTTCCAAAAATGCAGATTCTAAAGACAAACTGCCTAAAGAACTGTAAATGGGGAAGGAGGGAGTGGAGTGAGGGCTGGATGTCCCCAAGGGTGGGAGACCTGGCAACTGCATGCAGTATGTCAGTAAAACCAGAAACATTAAAAGCATTTCATTTGTAACTGAAAGCAAACATTCTCCTCAAAGCAACTATTTGCTAAAAGGTTCCTTCAGTGGTGTTACTAGTTCCCTGCTCCTCCCCTACAGCAGAGAGCTATTTTATCACTTGTGCTAAGAATGTGGAGATGTCTTGCATGCAAGATTTCTCAGAGACTACTTAAATTAGGCAGAGTACAACATAACTGCATCTACTTCAGACCG
This sequence comes from Hippopotamus amphibius kiboko, assembly GCF_030028045.1. Classification (NCBI taxonomy): domain Eukaryota; kingdom Metazoa; phylum Chordata; class Mammalia; order Artiodactyla; family Hippopotamidae; genus Hippopotamus; species Hippopotamus amphibius. The sequence goes on along the minus strand of NC_080195.1, from coordinate 53,065,157 downwards.
AGTTAGCAAGCCCTTTCCCCAACAGAACTTCACTTAGGGCATCACAAAGTTCAAAGCAATACCCATAAGAACGAATACAAAGCTCTACGGATGTGACTTTGCAAACTGAAATGCAAGCCAGTTGTGAATATAAGGTAATGAGACCACGGCTACACTTAACTTATTCAACAAACATTCACTGATTAACTCTTTGTCACATACTATTTTAAGACCTGGTTAGGGGGGCTTCCTAGGTGGCCCAGTGGTTGAGAGTCCACCTGCCAGTGCAGGGGACACGGGTTCGATCCCTGCTCCAGGAAGATCCCACATGCCGCAGAGCAACTGGGCTCGTGTGCCACAACTATTGAGCCTGCGCTTTAGAGCCCGTGAGCCACAACTATTGAGCCCATGTGCTGCAACTACTGAAGGCCACGCGCCTAGAGCCTGTGCTCCACAACAAGAGAAGCCACGGCAATGAGGAGACCACGCACCACAACAAAGAGTAGCCCCCATTCACCGCAACTAAAGAAAGCCTGCGCACAGCAAAAAGGAGACCCAACACAGCCACTAAAATAAATTAATTAATTAATTAAAAAAAAAAAAAGAACTGGTTAGGGGCAGGAGATGATGGGGGCAGTTCGGGGGACAACGGATGAGAAGCCAGACAAAGGAAAACACAAGATAAACAAGACGCAGCCCCAGTCTAGTCAGGAAAGCAAATACGCATGCAAATAACTGTAAAACTGACAGATGTTATAAAACAGTGCTACTCAAAATGTGACCTTTGGACCACTGCTGACCTGTGAATTGCTTGCTGTTGGTCCATAAAAAGATAGTTCAGTTCAAAATTGAGCATAAACATTTAGAAACCTAGTAATTTTAGGTCTGTTGAATCTAGTAACTTTTAAACGAGGTTTCTATTTTCTATGTCTTCTTTACACCTCATTTATTTCATTTTTATTACATTTTACAAAAGTATTGGTACACAAAGCGATAAAGTGATATATCAGAAGTACTGTATACAATACGATACTGTATGAGCACAGAGGAAGACAAATGGCCAGTTCAGAGAGGCTCCAGAGGGCGTATAACCTCTGAGCTGCACAGGATACGTCAGACAGTGAGACATGAAAGGCATCACAGACAGAGGAAGAGCATCTGCAAAAGCTTGGGGGTCATAAAAGTAGATGGTTTGTTTACAGCACAGACTTAGCGGCAAAGTAATAAACAGCGAAAGTGCAGAAAGTTAAGCTGCAAAGATTCAAAGAAACTTGCACGACTTTATAGTTCAGACTTTGGGCATTACCCAAAACGCAAGAGGGAACCACTGACCATTTTTATAACCAGGAGAAGGATGTGTAATATATTTTCATTACAGTTATTCTTTCAGAAGAAGGGTAGGCAGGTTTGATGGGAGAGAGAACAGGGAGGGACAGAGACCTCTTATGAACACACTGGAACGTAATCCAGGCGGGACGTGAAGAAAAGCTGCGTGTGTCAAGGAAAACAGGCAAGAGAGAACGACTTAGAGAAATGCTTAGTTTTTTATTTTTTTACTTTATTTCTTATTTTTTTAAGAAGCAGACAATAAGAGTTTTTACTCAGCATAATACCCTAGAATATGTTGACCTGTTGCGATCAGAAAAAACCCTTTCCAAGAAAAAAAAAATCATTTGTATCAGGTCATACTCGAATGAGTAAATAATTATCAACTGTTACACATAAATTTAGATTAGAATTAAAACAGAGCAATGAAGGAATTTAGGGCCACATCCTATTTCTCTGTGGGAAAAGTTACTTTTAAGCCAAGTCTTCATCTGTTTGTGAGCTACCTAGAAAGAAAATGTGGACAATGCAAAATTTATGAAAATTACATAACCTTGAGGTTCACAATTGTCATGCTGGAGCACACCTGTATCATTAGAGAAAGTTTTTAAAGGTAGGAATGCTTACTATTCCTTATTTATCAATATGGATCAGAATCTGTAATCAGACAGCTGTTCACTTAGTAAGTGATTATGCAAGGGAGAGATCATCATATCATGATGTATCATCAGTAAGTGAAAGGCTGAGAAGTGGGTCACTGACAGACAGGAGAGATACTGGGATAAAATGGGAAATTCTGGAATGGAAATGTGAAAGTTCAGTAAACACAAGTACAGTGAATGTGTTGCTGAGAAACAGGGGAGGTATTCAGGGTGAAACGTGAAATTCTAGAGTAACACTGGGCTTAAACAGATTCACATGTATCTGTGGAGAAGAAGGATGGATAAAGAGTTGTAGCCAACACATTTATTCTGCACATTCTATGAAAAGAGCAGTATTGCAGATACTATGGGAATTACAAAGAGGAATAAAAGCAGGCCCCTCACTATTCGTCCCAGGGCAATTTCAGGGTCTCCTGAGACTCCCTAGAAGTTAGTTTTGGACCACAGCAGATCTGAGGTACTTACTTCAGTAGGTATCAAACCAAGACTCACTTTCAATCAAGAGAATTCTATGGGTTCAAGAAATCTCAAAGGGTATGGTGTGTGTGCGTGTGTGTTTGTGTGTGTGTGTGTGTGTGGTGACAGTGGTAGCTGGGGAGGGAGGGTCCCTTGGCTGGAAGAAATCAGTATTTCCTGAAATGTCCTCAGGGCAAGTTTGAGTCCCTCAAATGAAAATCCTTGAGCCAGCCAGCTCCTCCGGAAGCACCCAGTCTCCAGGGAAAGTACAGCCCTCCCAAACCCAACATAAACTCCACTGAGATCCAGAGCTAGGCTTCTTCTTAGAATACAGGTCACAGGCTTAGTGAGTCCCTGAAACTCAGTGACTCCTGAGAGACAACAATGGGAGTGGGGAATGTAGGCCAAGCATATACCATCTTTCATGAAATATTTTGAAAAAAAAAAATAAGCCTGTTGTTAGATGCAGTCAAAAACAATTCAAATATTATTCCGTCGTGGATATTTATACCCCCACTGGCCATAACTAGCACACACAGGGACACTACTTAACATAACACTTTTGTTATGAAACAGGCTCAATACCCAGGATATGGTGGTCTGATTAGGTTTTATCAGGCTCTCATAATAAGTGCCTGCTGTGCTTCAGGGCACATGATTTTACCGAAGTATATAATAGGCTTAGTTTTATAACAACTTTGACTGCCTTCTAGTCATGAACTGGAACAAATAAACCCCTTTTGTATCTCTACAGCTCTATCTATATAAATGAAATTCAGCAATTAACCTGTAAACTTAATCTAATTATTCAACAAGTATTAAGTTTAATTTACCTAAAGAGTGATAAGCTTTCAGTCTAAGATCATCAACAGTCATTTCATTTTACTTTCTAAAAATATAATATTGCCTATGTCTGTGTAAAATGACACTGGATCTAAGATAAATCTTCATGTATACGAGAAGAAAACATAAAACTATGCCTAAAAGCATTAATTGCCATTTTGTTATTCGAAAAAGAACAGATTCTCAATCAGTGCCTATCATCTGTAAGACGCTATTGGGAATTAACGGAAAACAAAAAAGATCTAATTATCCACAAGGTCTGGAAAAGATCGAGAACAGAATCGCTTAATACCGACAGTGTATGGAGGAGAAGCTCTCCATTCAAAGTCCCCAGGATCCTCGGCAAGGCCCGTACAATGCACCAGCACGGGAAAGTGATGAATAAGCTTCATTGAGAATAGTGGCCACGTCACGACTGGCTGAACATTCAGTCCACAAACAGAAGGCTTCTTGTATTTGCTCGAATCAACCATAGGAAAGTTTTAGCAAAAAGACTGTTATATTCAAATGGAAATCAGTACTTTCCAGCAAGAATGGACAATTAGCAATTCCTTAAACTGGCACTAAGGGGAAGAGCAGGGAATTGTACCAGAATCATCACAAACAACCCATATTCCAAAATGTGAAATAAATAACACTTCTAGGGTTATTCACATTTTGAACGATTTCACATAGCAGACATGAGACAGGATGTTACGGGTCTCCCAATTGTCAACCTACACAGGGACATTTCACCCAAATAATCCCCTTTAGTCAATCTCTTATTACATATGTACAAGTGTAAACCACAGTGTAAGATTCCAGCACATAGTTAATCTAGATGGTATTCCGCAAACATTTAGTAAAAGAGGGCAAAGCCTGTTCATACACACGTTGGATCTACGTTTAAAGAGCTTTTATTCACCAGATTTACAGATTCTAGCAAATACCTCTCCCAGACTGTCCAGACAAACAGTGACCATCCCCACCCCCAAGCACTCATGCAGTTCTGGCCTATCTGATTTATGGACCTGGCTTTGTGAAACTGATCCTGGGGCTACAAGTCTGGCTCTCAGATAAGTTACAATGATTCCATAGCCACTTTGGATAGGAGAAAAAAGTTCAATGGAAAAAGAGAGGTTGAAGAAATTGCACTAGAGTTCAGCAATGATTTTTTATAGTACCAAAAGCATAAGCAAAAAGGGAAGAATTGATAAGTAAACTTCATCAAAGTTTAAAATGTTTGTGCTTCAAATGACACCACCAATACAGCGAAAAGGCAACCTACAGAATGAGAGAAAATATGTCTGATAAGGAACTTGTATCCAGCATCTAGAAAGAAACCTTAAAATTTAATAATAAAAAGACAAAAAAAAAAAAAGAACTGACAAAAGGTTTGAATAACACATTTCTCCAAAGAAAACATACAAATGGCCAATAAGCACATGAAAATATGCTTAGCATTATTAGTTATTAGGAAAATGAGAAACCACTTCTAACCCACTAAAATGGCTACAATAAAAAGACAGTAACAAGTGTTGGTGAGGAGGTGGAAGAAGTGAAACCCTCACACACTGCTAGGGAGAATGCAAAATGGTGCAGCCCCTTTGGAAGAGCCACTTTGGAAAATAGTCTGGCAGTTAGAGAGTTGCCACAAGATTCAGCAATTTTACTTCTGGGTATATATCCAAGCAAAATGAAAACATATGTCCACACAAAACCTGTACATAAATGTTCACAGCAGTATTTATGAAAGCCAGAAAGTGGAAACAATCCAAATGGCCACCAATTGATGAATGGATAGAAATTTGTGTATCCACACATGTAATATTATTCAGCATTAAGCAAAAGGAATGAAGTACTGATACATGCTACAACATGAATGAACTTCAAAAACACTATGCTAAGTGAAAAAAGCTAGTCATAAAAGACCATATGTTGTAGCATTCCACTGATATGAAATGTCCAGACAGGCAACTCTACAGAGGCAGAAAACAGTCTAGAGGTTGCCCAGTGCTGGGAGGGTGTAGAGAGAGTGGAGAGTGACTGTTAACGCACACAAGTGTTCTTTCTAGGGGGCTGAAAACATTCCAAAATCACATTATGGTGATGGATGCATGAATCTGTGTACTGAAAACCACCATGTAAATGGGTGGATTTTATGGTATGTAAATTATAGCTTAATAAAGCTTTTTTTTAATTGTGTCAAACTGCAAATCCTTATGCACCCCACAAGCTCCCTGATGTCAGGCGGAGCCAGGCACAGTTGAAGTAGAACAATTATATCAACACGCGTTCATATCCCAAGCATTGGTCTAGAATTGGACTGGCTCTGGGGGCACCAAAGGACCCAATATTTACATTCCAACACCTTGAATCTCTAAGAATTAACAAAACCTAGCAGCATTTACTGCCAATTTTGGCTCCATTTACTTCAACAAACGTTGACTGAAGTCCACCATAGGCCAAGGAAACACATAGACAAAAGATACAGTGGGCCCAATGCCCAAAGAGTTCACAGCCTGTCAAGTCTAAGACAGACATGCTTGCACATGGTTCAAGTTCAGTGCTCTCTGTGCAAACTAGTGTAAGTATGGGTGCAGAGAAATGGTACAGAGAAGGGAGTAATTAATTTTGTCTAGAGATGACCCACAAATGCCTCACAGGAGTGACAACATCTAACCAGGGCTTCAAAGGCCTGGAAAAAAGGAACGGTGTGGCAAAGGGGATGGAGGAAGGAAGCAAACCAGAATCAAGGCAAAGAGGTTTGGGGGACTGAAAGAAACTGGGGAACAAAAAGGGTGAGACTGGAATGTTAGAAGATGAGTTGGGGGAATTAAGGCAGATCACGAAAGATCTTGTGGATATGCTACAAGTTTTAAACCTTGAAAGGTTTTAAGCAGTGAATGAAACAATCAGATTCATTTCAGAAATATCATCCAAGTAACTGTTTGTAGGAGGAAGATTCACTAGGGAAAGAGGTTTTCCAGTTTTTATTGACCTATGTTATTATGTTTAATGTGCTTTCAAATGAAATTTTACACAGAAACCCAAGAGGTAAAAAAGGCAAAGCTCTTCCGGTTGAAACAGTGGTAGTAGGGCCTGGGCGGTGCCCCTTTACCCCGCATCACAGAAGAACCCTTTGTGCTCTGGCAGAAGAAGGTGTGAAAAACTCTGGACTAAAGGGAGGATAAAAGGAAACCGGAGACTATTAGGAAGCTAGTGCAACAGTCCAGGGGGGAATGACCAATGCTTAAGATAATCATTAATGATGGAGAAAGGGGAGAAAAGAGTCCAGAAAACTCTAAACAGGTATAGAACTGACAAGACTTCATGATTTCCTGAATGTAGAGAGTGAGAAAAAAGAAAAAACCACGGGTAACTTCTGGGCTTCTAGCCTGCATGAAGACAGTGAATGTCACTGATAAGAGGAAAGGTACAAGAGACAGTTGACTCTCCTAAAGATATTCCAAGTCTAATAATTCTAAAAATTGAACTCTCGCTCCTCCTCCCCAACCTGTTCTCCAGTGTAGGGTTTCCTAGCTCAGCACACGGCACCAGGCGGATGCTGGGGCCTGAGCCAGAAACCTGGGACTCACCTCTGACACTGGCTCCCCAGAGCCCCTCCCCCCATTCAGTCCATCACCAAATGCCACTGATTTTAATTCCAAGATTTGTTTCATCTATCCACCACTTCTATCACCGCTGCTGCCCCTCTGGTGCGTGCCACCATCGTGTCACTCCTTGATTTCTCCAATGGCCTCTTAATCACGCTCCTCACCTCTACCCTTGACTCACTCCAACTCAGTCTACAAACAAGGATAATCTTTTTAAAGTGCAAAGCCTTCCACGAATCCGCGTTGTATTTAATATCCAAGACAGAGAACATGTCTTGTTTTATTCATCTTGGGATACTCAGTGCCTAATACACGGAAAGAACGGAAGTCAGAAGTTCAGGTCTGGGGCCAGCTGATGAGCTCAGCACAGGCCGGCTGGGTGTGAGGTGCCTGTGGGGGTCTCGCGAGAGTTGCCACATTGGCAATGGACAGTATGGGCCTGGATCCCGGTGACGTCTGGCTTCACTATTGAAGGACTAACAGAGGTAGAGTTATCTATGGTAAACAGGACAAAGACTGTTTTAGATAATCATGAACTACGTTAATAATGCTTGAAGCAAGCTCAGCTTCTTAGAAAAGATTAAAGTGTCTCTCTAATCTGAAATTCTGCAGCTCCAGGTCAGGTCTAGGTTAGCATTTCAAGGACAAGAGAGACCACTGAGATAGCACTGGATCTGTGGTGGTATCTTTACAAGGAGTGACCTGGTAGCAAAGCCTATGATTTGGGCACTTCCTTCAAACTGCTTTTGCAGTACCTCTGTTATCTGATGTCCTCACCAATTTCCAAATGCCTTCTCCATTAGTTAATCATAAATCATTCCTTACTCTCAGATAGTATATCTGGGGCCATGCCTGGAAGTCCGTATTCTGACAGCTACACCAGGCAATTTCTCAGTCTGGGGATGTGACTAAATTAACAGTTTAGGCAACAGACACAAAAAGGTATCTCCCTTCCTCTCTCCTACTGACCCTACAGAGCTGCCTCAGGATGTAGCTGCTACAAGGACTTTTAGACAATAATAATTAAATTATGACTTATAGTGGGCTTCCTATGCTATTGTGCAAAGCATTCAATATGAAGTACTGTACATGACAAATAAACATGCAGAGCTTCCAGAGAGTTTCTTTAAGGAAAGACTGCTTTTCCAAATGCAGATGTAGGGGACACTGTTTACAACCTCCTAATTCTTTTTCCTCCTTAACTTTCCCCAATATCAGTGTTTCTTAACTACTGTATACGAACCCTTCAAGTTCAATACGATGGTATTCAATTTTTAAGTCATTAATAAAATAATTATTCAAACATTTTAACTTTTAAAACAGAACTTTTGAGAACCTCTTTCTACATATCCAGGGAGTACATATGACTAAAATACAACAGGGGCTGGCTTATGACCTAGTCAGTCAGTTGACTATTCAGATGACCACAGACAACAGCCTGGTGACTTTGACAGTACTAAGGTTTTAAAGCGATTTATGTGTAGTCATATATCATTTATTTCATATCTATAAAGAACCACTGTTAAATACAGAAAACATAAGAATTATTGAAATATAAGTCAATAAAAAAACACCAACATTAAATCCTGCAACTTCAACTCAAGGTGATATTTACCAGCTCTGTATATTTCACTATCTGGTCAAATTTCTTACACCTTGCAAAATGTCTCCAATACTTCAAAATCCAATGGGAAAAAAAAAAGGAAAGATACAGAACATATAACATCAGAAGTGGCTTTTCATCTATAGGGAATAAAGACTGCACCCACAATGTTATTTGCCAAAAAAGTACTTACAAATAGCAGCTTGAAATATTTTGTCTGTTATTGTAGTCAAAAAGAAAGCCTCAAAAATAATTTTTAAAAAATAAGACAAAACACTAGAGGGGGTGAAAAAAGTAAGGTTTTTATTTCTTTTCAACTCCTCAACACAACCTTAAATTTCCATCTGCACTTTCTATATTCATGCCCAAAAGCATGTTATCTTATATCTGACAAAGGGTGCTTTCTTTGATGTGATTAAAGTAAATTCAGCCACGCTGCTACATATGCAAAATAATGTATATACAATACAAGTTTATTCATCTCGGCTTTGGTTATAATAGTAAAAGACTGGAAACCACCTAAGTATGCATCAATAGGGAAGACAAGTTATGGTACACCAATACAATGAAATGTTGTGCAGACATTAAAAAAAATAAGGAAACTTATAGTGTGCTTCTACTTGTGTAGGAAAAAGGGGAGGGTTGTACATGTATTTGTATATGCTTAAAATAATTCTAAAATGGTACTTTTAAAACCAAACAAATTAAGTAACTAACAACACTGGTTGCCCTGTAGAGAAGACATATGGGATAAATGGGGTCAAGGGAAACTGGTCAATGAAGTATTCTTTTACATATTTTTTGAAATTTGAGCCATGTGAATATATAACCTTTTTCCGAGGAAGAAATGTTTAAAATAGATGACATTTTTAAAACGTAAACCATGCCTAAGATTATTTTTAAAGAAATGAACACTTTCAAAAACACTGTACTCAATAATTAGGTTATATATAACCACAATGATAAAAACCACTTTGTAAAGGAACTATCACAATTATGTCTGTAATCTTAAAACTGCTCAATACACGCCCACTGGAATCACACGGAGCATAGCAATCTTTGAGTTAATTTCATCTCAAATCCTTTCTATGTTCCATCAATGGTTGAAATAGCAGCTACAATGGGTTCCTTCATTTCATTACAATGGGTTTCCTTCAGGGCTACCAGAAAAAGGCAGTACAAACATGAGTTTCTTGAAAAATCCTCATCAGAAATGATTGAGCAAAAAAAGTTTTGAAAATATTTGATTTTTCTAAGCACACTGCATACCACTTGTTAAGTTAAAAAGTCAAAATGCCTCTTCATTTATAACGCTAAATTAAATCATATATATAAACTCTGTAACAACAGTACTTAATAACAGAATGTCCATTTAAGATCACTTTTATTTTAACCACATTAGCTTGTATTGCCCCAAAATGACAGAACACTTTGTAAAAATTAATTCATAAGGAGGTTCTTGAGAAACAGGGTCTCAGGTCAAAAAAAGGGTGAGAACAAAGCCAGCTGAGTACAATACTAGTGACCAACTGACACTCAGAGTTGCTGGGGAACAAAAATCACAAATCAAAAACATAAAACAAAATGAACAAAAAAAGGCTGTCTTTTCGATTCACCATCCAACTTCAAATGGATACTCCCGTTATTCATCTCTCACTGAGTTCACAGCAGACAGACTCTAACAGCTCTTCCAAACATTCATCTTTCTTAACTCCTTTTCCCAACCTACCCTTTCAACTCCTGGCAAACACCTCACTTCTCATCTTTTCTAGAAGAAATTCAGGCACTTTCCTGCTGGCGCAGTGGTTAAGAATCTGCCTGCCAATGCAGGGGACGTGGGTTCAATCCTTGGTCCAGGAAGATCCCACATGCCACAGAGCAACTAAGCCCATGCGCCACAACCACTGAGCCTGCGCTCTAGAGCCCGAGAGCCACAGCTATTGAGCCCATGTGCTACAACTACTGAAGCCCGTGGGCCCTGAGCCCGTGCTTCGCAACAAGAGAAGCCACGGCAATGAGAAGCCCGCATCACAGCGAAGAGTAGCCCCCGCTCGCCGCAACTAGAGAAAACCTGCACAGCAACGAAGACCCAACGCAGCCAAAAAATAAACAGAAGAAATTCAAGGAACTCTCTCTAGCACACTTGTAGTGTCCATCTTTTTACCTATCCTCGCCCTTCTCTCCATCCCACAGGAGGTAGGGTAATTCCTTCCTAAAGGAGTTAAAGCATCTCTGAACCGCCACAAAGATCTTGTTTGTTTCATCACCCAACCACTTCACATTTCACGTACTCTCTTTTCTTTGGCCGCTTCGTTTGTGCCTCCGAAAAAGCAAAAATGTTAGTTATTTTGAAAACTTTCTCTTGACCCTGCTGTCTCCTCTAACTACTGTCACATCTCTCTCATTTTTCTAGTCAAGCTGCCCAAATATGTAATCCACGTCCATGACCTCCTCCATTTTCCTTCAAGATGCTTCAGTTTCAAATCCTCTACTAAAACAGCCTTATCAAAGTTCCCTAATGTCCTCCTAATCACTGAGTCAAAACTGAAAGAGACCTTCAAGCTTATCTACTCTATGTAGCTCACTATATGGATAAGGAAGCTGACACTCATGAGGGATTCATCTGACCCATGTTATACAGTGAATCACTGCAGGCTGGAATCTTGACAGCCTTCCATCTAGAAGAATACACATGTCTTAGTTAAAAAAGAAAAAAAAAAAAATAACTAAAGCAAGATGACCCCTACTCAAGATTATTTTAGGTATCTCCACAAAAGAAAGGAAGAGCCACATTTATAATCTGAAATGAAGGTCAATATGAGAGTACGGCAACAGATAGTCCAAAGCTCATTTCAGCTGGCTTTGGAATGTGGCCTTGAACTTTATCAATTCCTAAACGTCTAAACCAAATAATAAAGTTCTGCTGTGAAATCTTTTTAGGAAAGTCAACTTTCCTCCTCATTTTCTCTATTCTTCCCTCTGCCATGCACGTGCCTGCAATACACAGTATAAATCTGAGTGTTGAAAGATCCTGCACAGAAACTGAAGTCAGAGAAGTAGAAAGAGAAACGGGAATAAGAAGCAAAGAGTTTCTAGAAGGAGGAAGCAGTCAACAGTGCTGAATGTTACCTGTGCACATCTTCCCCTACAGACCTCTTTCAGACTTTGTCGGTCATTCCAAATAAGCCCCTGAAGTTTTCCTGAATTAGGGCTTAGCCTCTCTTACAAATAAACACGCCCATGGGCATGCAGAGTGTACATTCCCTAATCTACTTGTAATCTACCTGTGCTCAGACTGTAAATTCTAGAGGCCAACCAACAGTGTTAGAGTAAGATATTTGAAATTCTACTGCCAAAAGCTTCCTCCCCATTCTTCCATAACACACTCTTTGAAACATCCATAATACTACCAAAATAATAATAATAATAATAATAGTAATAAAAATAAGTTAGGACTTTAAACAGAGAACTGATAGGAATTACCAGATCAAAAGATTATTTTTTTACACTCAGCTTCTCCAGGTATTTCCATTCCCACGTAATTGGGAGTTCTGGACTTTCTTGTTTCATTTTCTGCTGTTTTTGTCACACTATTTTCAGCTATTCCACAAACTGAGGAAGGCAAGGTTCTATAAAAGACCTAACATCTACCTTAAAATGGACAATACCAGACGAAGCGAGAGAGTAGCACAGACATATACATACTACCAACTGTAAAATAGATAGTCAGTGGGAAGTTGTTGTATAACAAAGGGAGTCCAACTTGAGGATGGAAGATGCCTTAGAGGACTGGGGCGGGGAGGGTGGGGGGGACTCGAGGCGGGGGAGTCAAGGAAGGGAGGGAATACGGGGATATGTGTATAAAAACAGATGATTGAACTTGGTGTAACCCCCCAAAAATAATAAATAAATAAAAGTTTAAAAAATAAAATAAAATAAAATAAAATAAAATAAAATGGACAATACCTAGACTTCAAGTGAAACAGACAATTTAAAAAGTAAGATAATGTTTTACTGCCCAGGAAACATAAGATACTATTTTGATGTGATTTTGAATATTACTCTAATAAAATTAATCAGCAGAGTGAGGGGAGGAGGGAGAAGAGGAACGAGCAAACAAGGGGAAAGAAAAGACGGAGGAATGAGGGATGGAGGGGAAGCAGAGGACGATAGGAGGAGAAGCGTCATCCTAGAGGCTGCCCTCTGAGGCTCTGGGTGTTGTCAGCTAGCTTTCCTTCCTCAGACTCCTGTTTCAGAGCCAGCTGGACTTAGAGCCAGGGGACATCCCTGCACAGAGTGTACCAAGAACAGGGCTTCCTCTGGCAAAGCAGTGCACGTGAGGTCACAGAGATTCAACCAGGATTCCCAGCAGCCTTGCTTAGAAGGAATAAAGATGCTGAACGTAACAGGAAAGGGAAAGGCAAGAAAGATGGGAGCAAGTCCTGCATTAGCAAACACCAAGATGCTCCTCTTAATATCTCAGTACTCAAGAACAGTAGCCAAGAATAGGCCATCTGGTCACCTCAAGTAAATACAATTTTGAACTCAAGGAACAATACTAGTTAAAAATGAATTAAGTAAGGGACGTCCCTGGTGGTCCAGTGGGTAAGACTCTGCGCTCCCAATGCAGGGCGGCCCAGGTTCGATCCCTGGTCAGGGAACCAGATCCCACATGCCGCAACTAAGAAGTCCACATGCCACAACTTAAAAAAAAGATCCTGCATGCTGCAACGAAGATTCCATGTGCTGCAACTAAGATCCGACACACCCGAAATAAACAAATTTTTTTTAAAAAATGAACTATGAAGTCATTCAATCCAACCTTCCTACTCAGAGGTTATTGAGATACAGGTACTTGGGGAAAAAAATTCATTGTGAGGCCTATTTCCAGTACAGAAGAGTAAACTTCTACAAATTAATCCTCCCACAAGTAACAACTAAAACTCTGGACAACACATAAGAAGCAACTACCTGAGGGCTCTGGCAAGTGAACAAAAGCCAGCATGTTTGGAAGGCAAGTCTAACCTTGGAAGAAGTGACCGTGTGGGGTGAATTCCAAGTCTGCAACTTTGCCCTGAGAACAGCAGCAGCTGTGGTGGTGCCAACCCACCAAAGTCTCACTTTAAAATCCCATCCTCTTCATGACCGGAAGAACCAGGGAAAGGAGCTCAGGGAAACCAGAGCTACCAGGCAGTGAGGGAAAGCCCTGAAAAGGAGAGAGCCAGATAAGGAGAACATGAAATTCTTTATCAAAACTGCCCTAGTCTCTGACAGACCCCTGACGCATGTCTGTGTGGGACAGACCAAAGTTAGTCTAAACTGCAAAAGGAGTCACCACCCACCATGGCCACAACATGTGGAGGCTAAAAATCCCATTGAAAAAATCACCATCTTTCTGGCAGAAGAAATCAGGGCCCGAAGCAACAAAGGCCACCAAAGAGAGAGGGAGAAACCCTGCAAAGGAAAGAGGCAGACAGCCCAAAGTTTTGTACCAATATTGCACAAGTCTGTGCCTGACTCCTGAACCACATGTGCGTAAGGCGAAGCTAAGACAGCCTGAAAGCAGACCTGAGCCACCATCATCACCACAGGCATGACAGAGTTTGCAATCTGAGTCTAACCAAGTTACATGCCAGCTTTCAATAGGAAAAAAAAACAACAAACAAAAAACAATAAACTTCAGAACAGGGTAAAAGAAACAGTCTCCACAACATAACATTCACAGTATCAAAAATATACTCTAATATTATCCCACATAAAAAAGGCTAAGAAAGTTTGATCTATTCTCAAAGAGAAAGATAATCAACAGATGCTAATCTCAAAATGAAGCAGATACTAGAATTTTCAGACAAGGATTTTAAATTAGCTATAATAAGAATGTTCAACCAAGAAAAAGAATGTACACTTGTAATGAATGAAAATATAGGAAATCTCAGTAAAAAAAAAAAAATTTTTTTAAAACATAATAAAAAATTTAGAACTGGAAAAAATCTGAAATTGGGAAATTCACTGTGTAAGCTTTAAAGCAGAAAAGGAAATAAAAGAGGGAAAAACCAAGAACTCGAGGATACAGGAATAGAAATCATCCAAACTGAAGAAGAAAGAAATAAAAGATGTAAAAAACAGGAACAGAATCTAAGATATGTGTACCAACTTCAAAATGTTGGCTTACAGTAACTGCATTCCAAGAAAGAGAAGAGAGAAGAAATGGGGCAGAGAAAAATACATGAAGAAATAATGACCACAAACTCCCCAAATGTGGTGAATGGCATAAATTTACAGATCCAAGAAGCTCAGTGAAACCCAAACAGCATAAATTCAAAAGAAAACTACACCTAAGAATGTCACAGTCAAAATGCTAAAACAAACAAAAAACCTAAGAGAAAGATCTTAAAGTCAGAGAAAAGGAAACACTTACATACACAGGAAAAATGATGCCAATGACTGCAGACGTCTCACCCAGAGCCACAGAAGCCAGAAGACGGTTGAACAATATTCTTTGCAAGAGACAAAAAGAAATTTTAAAACCCACCAACCTAGAAATAATATATTCAGCAAAAATACCCTTGAAGAATGAAAGAGAGACAAAGACAAAGACAAAGGAACCTAAGAAAATCTGTCATGAGCAGACTTGCACAGTAAGAAATGCTAGAGGAAGTTCTTCAGGCTGAAGGGAAATCAAGCCAGAGGAAAATCTGAATCTTCATGAATGAATAAAAAGCATGAGTGAATGAAAAGCATCAGAAATGGCTATTATCTAGGTAAATATAAAATAATATTTTCTCTTCATTTCTTTAAAATCAATATGACCATTTGACACACAAATTGCCCTTTGGGTTTATAATATATGTAGATGTAAGACATATCTCAGTAATCATATAAAGGACAGTGGGAGTTATAATAAATGGACTTTTATGTTTTCAAGGTTTCTATATTTTATGTGAAATGGTACAATATTAAATTTACGTGTACCACGACAAGTTAAGGATATATATTATAATCTCTAGAGCAATCACCAAAAAAAGATCATGTAAAGAGGAATAGCTCTCAAGTCAACAGATAATCATCAGAATACACGGAAAAGCAAGACACACCTCTGTGCTCTCCAGCCTACAAGAGATATGTGTTAAATACGAAGACACAGATGGACTGTAAATAATCAGTGGGAAAAGATTCACCATGCAAATAAATAGTAAGTAAAAGAAGTCTCAAAGAGATACAGTAATATTACATGAACAGAATTAAAGACAAGGCATATAACCAAAAACAAAGAGGGACAGTTCATAATAATAATAAAAAAGTTAACTCATCAGGAAGACATTACAATCATAAATGTGGGTCTAATAACAGACCCTGAAAGCACATGAGCAAAAATTGACAGAACTAAAGTGAAACAAATAATTGCACAGCAATAGATTTTAATACCACTCTCAGCAATTGACAGAAATACTGCACAAAAAAGTAATAACGAAAAAAGAGGATTGGAACAACACTATCAACCACCATGACCTACAATAACTGCAGAATACACATTATTTTCAAGTGCACACAGTACATGCATCGAGAGGGAGCATGTGTTTTCCCACAAAACAAGCTGCAATCAATTTAAAAGGAATTACATCATGCAGACTATGTTTTCTGACCAAAAAGGAATTAAACTGGAAGTCAGTAGCAGTAATATATCTAGGGAACCCCCCAAAGTGTTTGGAAATTAAATAAGGTGCCTTAACAGACCTCACAGATCAAAAAATATCATAATGGAAACTAGAAAACATTTTGAACTAAATTCAAATGAAAAATAGAACATATCAAAATTTGTGGGATGCAGGAAAAACAGTGTTTACAAGGAAAGTTAAAGCTATACACGCTTATGTTAGAGAGAAAAAAAGATCTAAAATCAGTAACTTTCAGTTCCACTGAAAGAAACTAGAAAAAAGAAGAGCAAAGACAAGTTCCATAGAGGGGAAAAAATAAGGATATTAGGTAATTGAGTGGGGGAAAAGAACGTCTTTTAAACATAAAGTACTGGAACAACTGGATATTTGCATTAAAAAAAAATGAACATCTACCCTTACCTTACCTTGAATTACAAAAATTAATTCCAAACAGATCACAGACATTTATGTAAAAGCTAGAACTATAAATCTCACTGATGAAAACATAGGAGAAAATACCTGCAACTTTTGGTAGACATTTCTTAGGACACAAAAAGCACAAACCATAAAGGAAAAAAAATATGGTGGACTTTTCAAAATTAAAAACTTTTGCTCTTCCAAAGACACCACTAATAAAGTAAAAAAAGCAACCTACAAAAAAGGCAGAAAATATTTACAATACCTATATTTTATGTAAGATGAAAAATGGTATCCAGAATATACAAAATAACTCTTACAACTCAATAAGACAAATGACCAATTTTTTTAAATTGGCAATAGAGCCTGAACAAACTTCCCTAAAGAAATAATACAAATGGCCATTAAGCAAGTGAAGAGATGCTCAACATCACTAGTCATCATGGAAATAAAAACCAAAACCACAAGAAACCACTACACATCCATCAGAATGGCCAGAATCTTAAAAGACTGACCACACCAAGTTTTGGCAATGATATGAAACAACTAAAACTCTTACACACTGGTAGTGGGGGTAAAAACAAACAAACAAAAACAGAAAACAAAAACAAAAAAACCCCCACAACAACAAAAACAAAAAGAAAACAATGCAACTGATTTGGAAAACAGTTTGGCAGTTTCCTTACAAAGTTAAACATCAGCAATTCCACTTAAAATTATTTACCCCCAAAAGACTGAAAATGTGTTCACACAAAGACACATATAAGAGTAGTTCCAAAACTGGAAATAACTCAGATTTTCCTCAATAGGAGAATGGAAAAACAAGCTGTGGTATATGCATGCAAAAGGGTTCCACTCAGCAATAAAAAGCAACAAACAGATGCATGCAACATGGCAAAATCATCACGCTGGGTGAAAGAATCTAAACACAAAAGAGTACACACTGTTTGATTCCATTTACAAACATTCCATAAAATGTGAACCTACACACAGTAGCAGCAAGTAGACCAGTGGTTTCCTGAGGCTGGAGGCAGAGGAAGGGAGGGATGCAAAACGAGACAGATAATCTTTAGGTGGCAGGAGAAACCTCCCGTATCTTGACTGCAGCGGTGGGTCCATGAATATACATACAACTGTCCTCCAACTGTACACTTTAAAATGGATGCAGATTTTTGTACTCAAACTGTACCTTATCAAAGTGGATTTTTTTTTTTTAAATCATCGATGCCCACTGGAGGGCCTTTCTTCTGTGGTAAGATGAGTGACCTAGTCATAGGCAATTCACCATCTTCCCACCTTCCACAAAATCATGGTTCAGTAAAGGCTGTCCTTACATTAACCAAACTGAAGAAATAAATCATGTTCCATTTTCATACCAAAAATACCCTAGGTAAATGAGACGTAAATTTTTAAAAACCATTTCACCGTGGGGTGTGGGAGGGAAGCTACCATTAACAATAGCTAACTTAGCTTACTGGGGAGTCTAAGGTGAAAGGAAAAAGGAGAGGGGACAAGGACACTGCCCCCTCCTCCCACGACGATGGGAGAGGATCCATCTCAGGAAGTGCAAGACACAGCTTAATTAGAATCTTTGAAAAGAGCCTCCAGGCCGAGAGATTGTCAGAGATTCTTGGGAACCACTGAGAAATATGGAGAACCTGGCAAACCATCAGTGATGAGTCTCTCAAGGCAAATTCAAGAAAAGAAAAACCACAAAGACCCGCCATTCTGAGGATTATTCGTTATGACATTTCCCAAACCTTAACGAAATTCCCAAATAAGGGCTACACTACAATTCTGTATGCTTTATTCGACATATTCATAATTTTATACCATGCCCCCGCCCCCGGAAAAAGGTGGTTTGGTTTAGTTCGTGCTCAGATGGATACTGTTTCACTGAAACTCAATCTCTCTGTCTGCCATGCTATCTAGATTTCTAAGGTCTGGCCTGGTCACCAACTACAGAACTAGAACATCGACACAAAGGCCTAGATTTCAGGCTCAATACAACACTAATAACCTTTCAATTATTCACGTTGATCCATATAAGAACGAAACTCCCACAAACTTATCCCTTTTTTCCTTCTTACATTTCCCCCATTCTGAGAAGAAAATATTCTCTTTACAAGTCTTCACTATGGGAGGAGGGAAGCTTTGAGTTTTTTTTTTAAGATTCACTGAGAGTATGTCTCTCTCCCTGGACTTAATTTATCAACATGTACGGGGCACCTCACATGATCTTGAACTACCACAACAGCCTCTCAGCTGACCTCGCTGTCTCCCTCCTGGTCCACTTCTAATCCATCCTCCACTCTGCTGCTAAGGTCAAACTGCTGAAAGAGCAACGCTGAGCAAGGTATTCCCCCTGAAAACCCTGGGATGGTTTCCCACTGCTCACTGGGTAGTCCAGATCCCTGTACTGGCCTATTCTCTTGGCCCGTCTCTGGCCTCTGTTCCCGGGGAACCCTACCCTCCAGGCATGCAGAACTACTCATAGCTCTCAGACTGCTTTATTCCTCTGTAATTCTGCTCATCTACTCTCTCTGCCAGAAGGCTGGCTCTCTCATGACCCCTCCTTTCAACATTACCCCTGGCTTCCTGGATTCCTACTCATCACCTAAGACGAAGCTTCTGGACTCATTTCTGACTTCATTGTGCAAAAACTTGATCATTCCACTTCCCTTGGTGATGGACTTATAGGTGGTTTTCTGCTCTCCCTCTTGTAACTTTCGAATAAAGGAGATTCTATCAACATACTCATTTGCATAAAATGTGATTCCTCATACAACTCACACTGCAATGGAAGTGATGTGTATATTCAGACCTCCTCACTCATTTAGATGTTGCTTATGTCCCTGGATGATTACTGATCTCCTTGATTTAACTATAAGATACAGGAGAGAAATATATATAGTTATTCTAATAGGGACAGGCTGGCTATAAAACACTTAGCTCTAACACAATTTGTCCAATGAATTCTGTACACTGAAAATATGACTGTATTGATTCTTTTGACAATGTTTGTTGAATACCTACTATGTGCCAGGCACTGAGCTAGACTTTAAGGCCACAACACTGCACAAAATAATTTATAAATACAGATAACTTTCAGAAAGAAAGAACTTTACAACTGAAAGGTATGTTAGAGACCATTTAGTCCAGTCCACCCATTTGATAGTAAAGTATCTTGCCCAAATTCACCCAACGAGTTAGCTGCAAAGGTAAGATGCAAGAAAGTGCTCATCTAATGTCTCTTTCCTATCCTTTTCCACCAGTTGGAAGGAATTTTGAGTAATAAGACATATTAAACACTATTTTGGTTTAAGACACTATATAAATCTCACCATTTTAAAATACTATTAACCTATATGTGAAAAGAGGCTTGACACTACATTTTCAGAAAGGAAAGCAGTGACATAAAACAAATCCAAAGGGAACGAAATAACAGAGACCCAGAAGTGGGAGCTGAGATTCATCTAAGTCAGCAGCTGACATCTATTTGCACTCGTTAGCACTGCCTGGCATGTGCTACACCACCACCCCCCTGGGTAATTTACATTTTTTTAAAGCATGTATTTCTAAATTTAGGAAGTTAGGATAATCAGGGTGGAAAAGCCCATCTGTTTGACGCTCACTCCAGCTGCTACAGATTCTGAAATGAAATTTACGTATTTTCTTGTCTGCTTGGTCTTACCCAATCTGGAATAGGAGGATATGACAGAAGCATAACAGTAGCTAAGGACAGGTATCTAATATATATATATATATATATATATATATGCATATATATTTGGTGCACGCAACACCTCCATTGTATTTAAATAACCATACCACAATCACACAAACACATGAGCTATTTATACACACCTGTGTACACTCATGGTATATGCACAATTTTCTTGTATAATATTTTGTTGAGGTGGTAGTGTGATAGTGACAGAAAGGCCCTAGGAAGAGATGATGTTTGACCCTAAAACTGTTAAAATTAGTGTGAACAAGACAGAAAAAGTAACGGAAACATTGCTTGGCTGTATTATTTGCCTTTACTGGGAAGAGCATTAACCTGGATTCTGGTCCAAACTTTGCCACTTATATTTTTACCTCTCCGTTTCTTATTATACAACCAGAATAGTGCCAGAACACAGGCAGGAGGGGAATAAAGAAAGAGGTGAGCAAAGAAGAGAAACCAGAAGGCTGAAGGTGTTTTCCACATCTACAATTCTGGGACTATATGACAGCTGCAGAAATGTTCACAAAAAAACCACTGCAACATAAGAAGTTTTCCCCTTCTACTCTGAAATTTTCAGCATTAAACCCAGAAGCAAATCAATCAACAATTACTTATACATCCTTTTATTACCCTTAAAATGTATGAGTCATATACACTGGAAGTTAAATAATTATTTAGTAAATACTAAAACAACGTATTTTTAAAATAAACACAATTCAAACAGGAAATTTTACATTTCTAAAGTACAAAAATAAGGTAAGAGAAAAACAGAAACAAGCATTATCTAGGATGATGTTTATTACTGGTGATAAACATCATATGTAATTGTTGATAAGGCTCCCCAAAAAAGAAATTTATTTCTCAGTTAGAGAAACAAACATTTTCTGGGTCCATAACCCTTTCCTGAACACCTTCTCAATGTAAGGTACTGTGGTATAAGCAATACTGAGCAATGACTGTCTCAGACAAAACTGTTAAAGTTTTTATTACACTTAGCATCAGGGAGTCACTTAATTAGAAATAAAAACCATACAACTAATGAGAGTCAGTTTCTAATTCTTGTGTAAGATTATCTAACACAACTAACTGCAAATGTTTCAGAGACAGAGAACCAGCACAGGCTGTAACCGCCCAACCCTGTAACTTCTCTAAGGAAACTGATCTATCTGGAGGACACAAACACAAATCACAAGGTTGTAAAAGCTTTAAAAAGCATGTTGACCATGACTTAAGGAGACCAAAGTTCTTAACATAATTTCCTTCTGTGTCAATTACATTAGTCCTAACCTAGCACTACACTATAAGTGAACAAGCATTTTAAGATGACATGGGGACTCAGTGTTACACTCTTCCTATGCATTCCTGTGTGTTAGCACCATCTCTTCACCTAAGCCCGCCACTCAGGGGGGCAGGTGTCACGTGCCTCACTATCCAATGAAGAAAAAGACTCAAAAGCCAAACAATACTCTGACCAAAGTAGAGGGGGAAACATGGAACCATCTGACCATCTAGTCTACCCAGGTGAGCTAGGGTACAGGTCCAAAACTCCTCCAAGAGGCAGGACATAAAAGACAAGTCATCTGAGACCAGGCATAAAAGCTGAGCTGGGAAAGCTAGCAACAGGATGAGCAGTACACGGAGCAGGTACAATCACACAGTGTAACCGGCTGGACCAGAGCCAGGCAGGAGGCACAAAGCGTGTCCCGCTGAGCGGCTGGAGCCCGAGAGGGAGGGCGGGGGTGTACCTCTCAGGAGTGAGGGTGTAGGGGTCCTTGGAACCAGGGAAATCAGGGAAACCAGGGCGGTGTGTGTCATGAGTTCAAAGCTTCTCAAAGTAAAAACGGCCTGGCAATATGTCTGTGCAAGCAAATAAGGGCATGAACATTAGTGACAAAGATGACGGTCATTTACGGTAACTTATTAGCCAAGCTGTCATTCCTAATTCTTTTTTAAATCATCTTTAGAAATCTAAAGGGAAAAGCCAATTTTCAGCAGAAGGAAGAGAACATTGTAAATATAGAAGTATTGACTATGCAGGAAAATGTTTAGAATGCTGAAGCAAATAGTTCAATGTGTACAGATTACAAGCATAATAGAGCTTCAAATGAGTTGCCATAGCTACAAAAAGATAATTAATTTTGAGGAAACAAAAGAAAAGAGATATCATTAGGGACAGTTTTCAAAGAGCTGAACTAATAAATGCAGCATCCAAATTTAACTCGCATGCCTTCCTAACAGGAGCTAGCAATGCTCCTTTCCACATGACCACTTCTGATGCTGTCCCCACGCCGGCCCTTCCCAGTCTGCAGTGTCCCGCCTCCCCTGTGCTTGGCTAAATCCTGCTCAGATACTGTGAGACTCAGCGAGTTCCCAGCTGTTCCATAAAGTCTCTTTGAAGTCCAGTTGCTCTTACAGCTTGAGCTATACAATTAACACTTCCTATTTATGAAACAAATATCTATTAAGCACTGGCTGTGCACCAGGCACAATGCCTAAAGGTAAGGAAGGAAGATGAGGGTTAAACAAAGAAGGGAGTGTGTAGATTATAGAAACCAGGACAGACTACATTCTGAACAACATTCTATAGAGACAGGGAGGGAAAAAGCCAACTCAGGGAGACCACAGGGGAGGTGATATCCAATCTGGGTCTGGAAGCATAAGCCTTATTTTTCCAGACTCAGAAGAAAGAGGAGGAAAGGGGATTTCCAGTTGAAATGGCGTGTTTTCTTGCTCTCCTCTTCCAGAAGCAAGAAGAGGGTAGGTTTCAGATACCAAAAAGACATGAGAGGTGTGACCTTATTTAACTTGTGCTTGTTTATAAAATGGAAATAATGCAAGGGTGTGGTGAAGATTAATTATATAATGTACATTTGAAGGGCTAGTATTTAGTAGGCATTCAAATGTTTCCTCCCTTCCCTCCTTGAAAAGTGTCAACTCAAGGAAGGCGGGAATGGAGTTGCACACTTCTTTCCTACCACTGCAGTGTCTAACACAAAGGCCAAGCCCCGTTTCTTCTTGGTATAATAATTTTTCAATCATTCCCCTTTGAATGTGAGAACTTATAAATCTTCTACCATGCCAACTTATTTGAAATAAATAAAAACAAAGTTCTAAACTCTTTGATGGCTCATGCTGTATTATCTAACAGGCACACCAAACAGATGCCTAAGGCACCAGCAAGGCAGGAGGGAGAGAGAGGGCTTTTTAAGGTTGATATCTGATATTTCAGAACCAAGATTAAAGCAGTCCTCTTGAAGGAAAAACCACCACTGTGTTGGACTTGCTTACTCCTGCTTTACGGTTTAGGATTCATCTTGAGTTTCACAGGAAGGGGCACCACAGTCTTTGCGTGCTTAGGGCTCTAAAGGTCTTCATAAGCCCTGCTCACACAGCTCATATAAATGTTCCCCAGTTTTTCACCAGTTAGGCCCAAGAATGGGGACAAAATCACCAGAAAGTCAGAGCTTAAAAGAGAAAATGTAGTCCAGTCCCTGACTGTCTGACCCTGACACAGCACTGGGCACTCTGCATACTCTCTTCCTCTTCCAGGCCCCTAACCCCAGGTACTGAAATTCATGCTACCCTCCAACCACACAATCAACTTCTTCACTTGGAAACAGGGCTAATATTCATCTATGTCACAGGCTTGTCTTAAAGATGCTCAAGTAAACATACCTAAAATGCCTGAGGGACGCATGGCGTGTGGTGCATACCCAGCAACACAGCTACAGCCCTAATGGGAACTTGACATCTAGACTGGAAACTTGGGACACTGGAAGCAGGAGAAATGTGATGACTTAGAGAGGCATCCAGAAGTGGTGGAGCAGCAGAACTGAAGCCTGTCAGAGCTGGCACTGGAGGCAGGACGGCTTGGCTTGCCACCCTTTGGCACATGTGCCCGGAGCCTATTCAACTCCAGTGTTCCAAGCTGTTTAACCACATTCAGTTCACTGTGGGCACCTCCGTATCCAAAAAGCCTGCCAAATCCAAGTATTTTTAAAAAGCACTCCAAGTGATCAAGCAAATAAAGAGGCTTTTCTTAAAAGAAAAGTTCATTTATTGAGATTCAATAAACCACTGTAGTGCGGTTCCTGCAGTTGCTTACACATTTGCTGCCATGTTGGTACATCAGCTTAACTTAAAAACTAGGACAAAGCTCAAGATGGATGCATCTGGCCAGAGGAGGACCCTAGATGCTGTGGGATTGGCCGTGCATCTAAACCAAATGTTATCAAGAGGGCAGCAGTAAGTAAATCTGAATTTCTTTGTCAATAAATAAGCATGCGCAAAGAAACAGTCTATTTTCTCTCAAACTGATATGATCTTCTTACCACTTCTCACCTCCCAACAACCCACCCCAAAATCAGATGGGTAGTAGGGGTGAGGGAGATAACTAAATTCAGCCCAATCTGGTCATCTAAGGCTGATCCAACAATTTAAACAACATCTTTAAGTAATCTTATAGATGTCTCTTTTGGATGGCTCAGGTAAATGCTCAGTCTTTCAGATTTCTTTCCCCTTGTCCTGCTTTTCCTCAAGATGGTATCTGACTGCATGAAGGAGAAAGTCCTCAAACTACCCCAAGGCAGAGAAGAGAGCTGGCCCTCACATCCACGCAAAGTTCTCTGGGTCCAATGAGTTAAGACTGGTGCTCCGTGGGGGTGTTCTTTCCAGTGGTGGTGGTGGTGGTGGTGGTGAATGGGGAACAGTGGTGGGTCTGTGCTGCTTCCCGTCCTTATACAGAGGTTCTGGCCATTTGTCTCTGATCTTGAAATTCCTGCACACATTCTAACACATAGGTTCTAACCTCAGACCTCTAGCAGTCCCCTCACCAGGATACACAAGCACTACCAGGTCTCTCACACACTTCATGCAGGCCCCAGGAAACCAGCAGCACTGCCTCAGACTCCACCTGCCTTCTACCACTGCCTCCACGCCATCACTCCAGCACATGCTGAAAGTGGACAGCTGCAGAGCGGGCAGACCCCAGGAACCATACCACTTAGGAAAATGACATGGCTTGGCAAAACAAGAATGAGGACTGAGCAGGAGACAACACTGCATTCATACCATTAATGTAACAAATAATAACGAGTGGAATCATTTTGTCTTTTAGTCTAAACTCATCGAGTCCTGAAGATGGGACCCTACACTTCTTCATCTTTCTATCCCCAGATGCCTGGAGCATAGTAAGCCCTCCTTTTTTTGTTTTGTTTTTTCCTTAAAAACTGCTGAATACAGAAAAAACAAAGGTGTTCTGCCTCATCGGCCTGGATGAAGACCAGATATGCAGTACCCAAGGTCATTAACTATCTGGCCGTATCATCTTCCACTTGACACTTCATCTACTACATACCTGCACTTCAATTTCCTCACATGATTCTGACAAGTGTTCCACAATTACTCCTTTTCTGATTCACATAAATCTCCAAGTTGCAGCTGTGCTTACAATTCTAACTATAGTTACATGTCTGTTAAGTTCTTTAAGATGAGGCACCATTGAATACTCAATATAACCCACAAATGCCTAGTACAGGGGTGTACATAGAGTAGGTTTCTCAACAGCTTATTGGAAAATGAGAGAATATACTTTTTTTAAGAAATTTTATTGAGATACAATTGACATACAATAAACTGCATATATTTAAAGTGTACAATTTGATTTTTTTTATTAGTAATGTATATATGGCAATCCCAATCTCCCAATACATCCCACGAATATCCTTTTAAAAGTTGAGATAGTCTCACCAAGAAAAATACCAAATGTGCACAACACAAAAATTTCTATGATGTCTCTGAAAACCATTTTTGGACCATGGGTTAAAATTCCTGGCCCAAAATAAATGTAAGGTGGTGGTGCTGTTATGATGCAAGGTACTCAACAATATAAAACACTATTATAAAACTAAAATTATGGTTTTTCAAGGAGAGCACTATATAATGGTAAAATTAAGATCATGAGATTTAGAACCTAACGTCAGTTCCAGATGATGAGGACGGTATTAACGAGAGAGAAGGAGATGACGAGGGCAAAGATGGCGGTGGCAACAGAGGAGGAAGCGGGGAGACAACAGACCAAAAAGAAGAGAAGAAATTAATGCTGTAGGGCTTCCCTGGTGGCGCAGTGGTTACGAATATGCCTGCCAACGCAGGGGAAACGGGTTCAATCCCTGGTCTGGGAAGATCCCACATGCTGCGAAGCAACTATGCCCATGCGCCACAACCATTAAGCCTACGCTCTAGAGCCCGAGAGCCACAACTATTGAGCCATGTGCCACAACTACTGAGGCCAACGTGCCTAGAGCCTATGCTCTGCAACAGGAGAAGCCACTACAATAAGAAGCCTGCGCACCGCAATGAAGAGCGGCCCCTGCTCTCCAAGACTAGAGAAAGCCTGCACGGCAATGAAGACCCAAAGCAGCCAATAAATAAATCCATTTAAAAAAAATGTTAAAAAAAAAAAAAGGAAATTAATGCTGTAAAGAGTAAATTACTAAATGAATGCTACTTAAGAAGAAAGTCAGATTTCATACCATTCTGTTTGGGTCCCTCTGTATCTTTTGGGAAATGGGTCTTTATGGCCTGACCATTGTTACCAGGGTTTATTGATTACTTACCACATACAAGTCACTATACTAGACCCTGGAGGCAAAATGAAGTGTAAGGCCACATCAAAGCACTTATCTCACCAAGAAGACTGGACATAAATGTAAAAAAGTACACCACCACAAAAAGGAAGTTTTAGTCCTTGACTCCCAACTCTCATCATACACACAAAAAGGCTGCAGATCAAAATATAAAAGGTAAACAGTACAGCTTCTAGAAGATTACAAGCAAAGATTTCTTAGGCAAGACACGAAAAGTGACAGTCAAAAAGGAAAAAATGTCAAAACTGAATTAATTAAAATTAAGAACTGTTCTATAAAAGACACTGAAGTATGAAAGTGAAAAGGCAAGTCACAGAGTAAAAGATTTTGTGACTCATACAACCAATAAAGTGCCAGTATTTCAGCAAACATATTTTTAAAACCTATACAAATCAGGCAGAAAAAAGACACACAGACTCTCAAATTTTAAAAACTGGCAAAAACCCAAGGGTTCATCAACAGACAAATAAACAAATGCAGCATATACATAACAATGAAATATCACCCAACCAAAAAAGGAATGAAGTTCTGATCCCTGCTGTAACATGGACGAACCTTGAAAACATGTTAAGTGAAATAAGCCAGTCACAAAAGGACAAATACTGTCTGACTCCACCTATATGAGATTCCTAGAAGAGGCAAATTCATAGACACATAAATAGATTAGATGTTACCAAGGGCTGGGGGAAGAAGAAGGGGAAGTTATTGCTTAATGTTTACGGAGTTTCTGTTTGGGGTGTTAAAAAAAGTTTTGGAAATAGACAATGATGACGGTTGAAAGACACTGTGAAAGTGCTTAATGCCACTGAATTGCACACTTAAAAATGGTTAAAATGGCTAATTTTATGTAACATTCTACCACAATTCTTAAAAATAATGTAATACACCAAAAAAAATTGTATACTTTAAACAGGTTAAATATA
The DNA here is from genome assembly GCF_030028045.1 of Hippopotamus amphibius kiboko. Lineage (NCBI taxonomy): Eukaryota > Metazoa > Chordata > Mammalia > Artiodactyla > Hippopotamidae > Hippopotamus > Hippopotamus amphibius. The sequence continues at coordinate 53,037,320 of NC_080195.1, read as the reverse complement.
TGGTATGTTAATTATATCTCAATGAAGCTCTTTTTTAAAAAACTGGCAAAAGACTTGGACAGACAATTCACAAAAGAGGATACCTAAATGCCCAGTAAGAAGGGGAAAAGGTGAGTAATCTCATTAGTAATCAGGGAAGCGCAAAATGCAAAATACCTGCAAACAGGCACACAGGAGATCCCTTTACTCGCCCATCAGAATAACTAAGGTAAAACAAGTTGACAATACTTGGTGTTCACAAGGACGTAGAGGAAAGGGAACTCTCATACACTGCCAGGAGGGTGTAAAGATCAGCACAATCGCTTTGCGAAAACAGCAGTACCTATCAAAGCTGAATACACACAATCTGTTTCTTAGGTACATACCTAACTCTGACTATGCGTCAAGAGATACATACAAGAACGTTCACAGCAGCACTGTTCATTACAGGCCAAGACCAGAGGCCACCCAAATGTCTATTAGTCGTAGGATGGATAAATCCATACCATGCTATATTTGTACACTGAAGTGCTATACCGTAATGGAGGTGAAGGAATCACAGCTACAAGTAACAATATAAATAAATCACATACACAACGATGAATTTTCAAAGCCACACATAAAAGAATGCATAATGAATATGGATTATTCTATTTACATAAATTTCAAAATCAGACTAATTTTGGTATTAGAAGTCAAAAAGTGGTTACCTTTGTCAGTCTCCCAAAGCAACAGAAATCAAAGCAAAAATAAGTAAATGGGACCTAAGCAAATATGAAAGTTTTTGCACAGCAAAGGAAACCATAAACAAAATGAAAAGACAACCTACAGAATAGGAGAAAATACCTGCTAACGATGTGACCAACAAGGGCTTAATTTTCAAAATATACAAACAGCCCATACAACCCAATAACAAAAAACCAAATAACCCAATCGAAAAATGGGCAGAAGACCTAAATAGACATTTCTCCAAAGAAGACATACAAATGGCCAATAGACACATGAAAAGACGCTCAACATCACTAATTATTAGAGAAATGCAAATCAAAACTATAATGCACCTCACACCAGTCAGAATGGCCATCACTAAAAAGTCTACAAATAATAAATGCTGGGGAGGGTAAGGAGAAAAGGGAACCCTCCTACACTGCTGGTGGTAACGTAAACTGGTGCAGCCACTATGGAAAACAGTATGGAGGTTCCTCAAAAAGCTAAAGATACAGTTTCCATACGACCCAGCAATCCCACTCCTGGGCATATACCCAGACAAAACTATAATTTGAAAAGATACACGCAACCCTATGTTCATAGCAGCACTATTTACAACAGCCAAAACATAGAAACAACCTAAATGCCCATGGACAGATAAATAGATAAAGAAGATGTGGTGCATACATACAGTGGAGTATTAGCCATAACAAAGAATGAAATTATGCCAGTTGCAGCAACATGGGTGGACCTACAGATTATCATACTAAGCAAAATCAGAAAGGGAAAGACAAATACCATACAATATCACTTATATGTGGAATCTAAAATAAAACACAAATAAACATATCTATGAAACAGACTCACAGACATAGAGAACAGACTTGTGGTTGCCAAGGGAGAGGTGATGGGGGTGGGGGAGACTAGGAGTTTAGCATTAGCAGATGCAAACTATTTTATATACGATGGATAAACAACAAGGTCCTACTGTACAGCACAGGGAACTGTATTCAATATCCTGGGATAAACCATAATGGAAAAGAATATGAAAAAGAATATATGTGTATAACTGAATCACTTTGCTGTATGGCAGAAATTAACACAACACTGTAAATCGACTATACTTCAATATTTTTTTTTAAAGAGTGGTTACCTTTGGGGAGCAGAGAACGGTAGAATGATTGAGAGGGTCCTTGGGGGCTACTGGGTGTGGGCAATGTACTGTCTTTGGATCTAGATGATTGTTACCTAAGTATGATAAGACGTGATAATTCAGGAAGTAGTACTCAATATTTCTACAACATTTTTGTGTATATTACACTTTAAAAATTTTTAGTCCTGATCACTACTCTTTTCTAATAAATATAGTAACTTTGAAACATAATCCAACAAAATGACTATATGTAATCGTTATTCAGTGGACTGAACAACATACAAGCTTTAGAAAGGCAGCAGGAACACGTCAGAAGAAAGTGCGAAGCTGCTGTAAACTCAGTTCACATAAAGGAAAAGGCTGAGTAACTGTATTAAAGACTTTTGAAGTCTGCAGTTGTTATTGTTGTTGAAGGAAGGAATATAATGAAAGCAGTGTTGGACAGAAAAGCAACCTGGCAGAGAATAAAGCATGGATCAAAGAGAAGAAAGGTGAAATAAAGACCCGCTAGAAAACTGTCAGATAATGTAAACTTAAAACGATAAGGATATAAATTAATGAAGGCGGTGGGGAAAGAAAGGAGAGCAAGAAATTAAGAATACTGAAAAGAAATCGTGTATATTTGGTGGTTTTCAGATGTGAAAAAAAATGAACCACTTTTTCCTAGGCACAGGCCATGGGATCACGCACTTGTACAGGGTGATGCTGCCACCGTCCCCAAAGTCCGGACAGTATCAGAAGCTTGGGCCACACACAAAATCAGTCTGCCTGAGATTTAAATATAAATATATGCGTGTGTGTGTGTGTGTACATACACACACACACATATATGCAAACTGCCACATATAAAATTAGATACCTATATGTGTATTTACATATTAGCAAGCATATATGAAGTAGAAGGCCAAGCAAAGGTTTGGTGAAGTTGAATCTGAACGTGAAAACGCTGCAGACGTTCACTCCCTGTACCTGGGAGAACTACCCCCCAGGAGTGGGGGAAAAGGGCTCCACTACGCTCTTACTCAAGTCAAAGAGAAAGCTGGCAAGCCGACTTCCGCTATGTCGAGAGTATCTGAGATGAGAATTCAAGAGGAAGCGCTCAAGATTGCAAATTATTTTCGTGTTCATGGTCACCAGCATCAGTTTATAGAATATTCGTTAGACACTGACGGAGTAAGCAGATTTGATTTACTTCAGTGCGGGCAGATGGCTTGGTTGTGGAAATTGTGAAGAGATTTACTGAGCGGCTTCATCAGATCGAGGACATTATGGAATTAAAGGGCTCTAAGAGACCTTGCTGGTCCAGCTCGCAGGGGCTCATGACATCACACTTTCTTATTAATGAGAAAGACCATGCAGCCCCCTGCATTTGAAGCAACCAGGGGCAGAGGAAGGAGGAGCACAATTCATTTCTCCAAAGAAGTGCGAATGTTGACATGGAACCAGGAGACATCAAAGGGCAACTGAAGCATGTCTTGCTCTGAGGACAATGAAACTGTCTTCACAAATTAGGAAGAACTGAATATCACATTTTCAGAAAATATTTTTATGAAAGTGCATCACACCTAAGTTTATATAATTATTTTGGAATACAAACCTCAGGAACCTTCTCTACTAGTGTGTTTCAGTGTCACAAAATTTAATGATCTGAAAACAAACCATACTTACCAAGAAAACACAGTAGGCAGTGAGTTTATGAATCTCAGAATTATTCTGAAAGTTCCGCCAATGCGACTAACTGTCCATCTGGGAGACCACCTGGCTTTGTATAGAAACATCCTCTTTCATGAAAATGCACAAAGAACAGCTGGGAAACACTATCAATGACATAAGTCAGGATTAAGATGTGCCCGACCACAACCCTCCCTGTCTAAAAACTCGTTTTTTAACAGCTCACAGGCTTTTCATTTTAATCAATAATAGCACTACTAAAATATCTATATTCATCACGTAACCCAGTATAGATAAATTTTAGACACCTATGCCTGGCTTACACCAAGAAGAGTCATTATGAAATAAAGGCAGGGAAAGGTCCTAAACATCAAGTTAAAGGACCAGGATACAATGATTTTACCACAGGATACTGTGGTAAAAGGTTTTTTTTGTCACATTTAAAGCCTGTTCATAACGGACCCTCTCCTGACACAAACAATACTTATCTATGCTATAAAGGATTCAAGAAAATAAAGATGTATGTACATAGCCTGAGCCAAACTGAACAGAAATTAATTTTAAAATATAATTTGTTATATTTAAAACCACTTTTTATAGTCTTTCTACAACAGATGAAAATGGTTTTAATTCCTAGAAGAGATATCACCATAAAGTCTCATTATATTGCTGGGGGAAAGGGAGAGTAAAGTCAAAGAACTATTTTAGGAAAAATTTTATACATATGTTAACACCAGTCATATATTATCTCCAGCTTATTTTATTGCCAATATTCTCAGTATGAAAGCCCAGTTAAAGAATCATGAGGCAGAAGAGTGTAAAGCAATTATATTCCAATAAAGAGTTTAAAAAAAAAAAAAAGAATCATGAGATCACAGAGCTGGAAAAGAAGAGATTACCTCACCTAATCCCTCATTTTGCAAAGGAAAGCAGGCCTGCAGAGCTGTGTCCCAAGTCACACCTCCGCTCACAACCCTGCATAGAACTCTTGCCTCCTGAACTCAGGTTGGGGCTTAGCAATCCTTACAGCAGTAACTACTACTAACCAAGCATTTTCTATATGCCGGGTCCTATGCTAGAGAGTTGAGATATGTGTCATTTCATTTAATGTACTACTTCTCAACACACTAGAAGGCCATCTCCACCCTACAAGATAATCAAACCTATGCTCAGGACATCCTAACATTCCCAAAGTCATAGAACAAATAAATGACAAAGCCAGGAATTCAAACCCAGCCTGTCTGACTATATAAACCCATGAACTTGTACACGGTGCTCTTGCCTCCCCTCAAATGCTAAATGTGTACATCCAAAAAAATTAGGGGCAACCTAGACTACAAAAATACCTACACAAATTTATACGTTATAAGTACAAAGATGTTCACTACATCATTAATACCGAAAAATAAGAAACAACATAAATATCCAATAGTGGGGAAACAGCTAAATAAATTATGGTATATACATGCTGGGAAATACTAAATGGTCACTAAAAAGAATGAGGTAGAGCCATGTAACAGGAGTGGTAAGATACCCATATTAAATTGTTATGTTTTAAAAATAAGTTGCAGGGGCTTCCTAGGTGGTGCAGTGGTTGAGAATCCGCCCGCCAATGCAGGGGACACAGGTTCGATCCCTGCTCCAGGAAGATCCCACATGCCGTGGAGCAACTAAGCTCGTGCGCCACAACTACTGAGCCTGCACTTTAGAGCCCGTGAGCCACAACTATTGAGCCCATGTGCTGCAACTACTGAAGCCCACGCGCCTAGAGCCCGTGCTCCGCAACAAGAGAAGCCACAACAATGAGGAGCCCGCGCACTACAACGAAGAGTAGCCCCCACTCACCGCAACTAAAAAGAAAGCGCGCGCACAGCAAAAAAGACCCAACACAGCCAATAAAAAAAATAAATAAATTTATAAAAAAAATAATAATAAGTTGCAGAACAGTATTTATGGCATTATTTATTTTTTAAAAAATTACATGTACATGCAGGCTTTGTTTGTGATTTTAAAAAGGTCCGGAACAATGCACAGTAAAAAGAGAATCTGGTGGGTGGAGGTGGGTTTGAGTCATTTCTTAAACACTTCCGCATTGTTTGAATTTTTACACCTAGGATATGTTACTTTTATAATTTAAAAAATTATCCTACAAAAATAATTTTACATGAGTTTATTTTTTTTTTTTTAAATGCATGCATACTCCATGTAACACCATCCCCCATAACACAGAATAATTGTGTGGCTATTCATTTCTAAAACACTTTTCAAAAAAAAAGAATCTAGCACCCCATTACAGTACACCAGCATTTCAAGTCTAGTTCATGGACCCATGGGGGTCTCCAAGATCCTGTGAGAAAGCCCAGGAGGTAAGAGCTTTTTTCTTAATAACAGTAAAGTGTCATCTGCCTTTCTGCCTGAGCTGACATTTGAATGGATGGTGCAGAAGCAGTGGTGGGTGACACTGCTGGCGCCTTGGCACAAGTCAAGGCGCTGTCACGAAACCGTGGGGGAAGTCACTGTAGTCACTGTCACGCACTCACAGTTAAAAAAGGAAATCCAGTTTTTTAAAAATGCCTTTGTGAAGCAACAACAGTGGTTTCATTACATCTTGACCTTTTCTAATATTCTGTGTGACTGAATGGGCAGTATGAAACACGAATCCCATACGCGGCTACCACAGCCCAATGGCGTCCCAAGGAGAAGCACTGGGGCAGCTGCTGGAGCTCAAGGCTAACAACTATTGCTTCTTCCACGGATCAGCACTTGTGCTTGAAAGGACAACTCACAGACTAATCATTCAGACTTAGGTACCTGGATGACACTGTCTCAAAATGGAACAAAGTAAGACTCTCACTTCAAGGGAGATAACTGACAACTGTTTGTTGCCAATGATAAAACTCAAGCAAATATTAAAATTCTGGAAAGCTTGTATCTGCCACTGTGAGCTTAATGGCTTCTCAATACTTAAAGGCTGTTCTGGTGTGATCAATGGTGATGTTAACATGTGATTATTTTTTTACATTTTATAAAATGTAATACATGTCTGTAATACATGTCAACATTTGTAAGGTCTGCATCAGTGAACCAATATTTTCGAAATAAACAATGAATAATGTTACCAAAACATCACCCATGACTAGGAGATCCATTTAAAATGCAATATTTAAAATCGATTAAAGCGGACTCTACTATAATGCAGTAAGAGATGTTTATTGATATGGTTTCTGATTCTGCATTACAACCAGTCTTTAAGACACTACCACTTAAAGTGGCTTGGTGGAATATCAAAGAAGAATAACCAAAATTATCTGAAAATGTTATCAAAATACTCCTTCCTTTTCCAAACACACAATTGTGTCAGGCCAGACAGTCTTCATATAGTTCAACCAAGCCAACACATCACAATAAACTGAATACAGAAGCAGATAGGACAGTCCAGCTGTCTTCTAAAAATCCAGACATTTAGGAGATTTCCCAAAATGTAGAACAACACCACTCTTCTCACTAATATTTTTTGATCTTGGAAAAATTCTTACTTGTCACAGAAATATATTATGTCAACATATAATGGATATATTATTGTTTTTAAAATGAATAATACATGTTTTTAAATTTTCTCACTTTTAGTTTCTAATGTGGTAAATATTGATAGACATAACCCACATAAACGAAAGCTCTTCTGGCCCTCAATAATCTTTAAGGTCCCAATAATCTTTAACGCCAAGAAGTTTGAGACTCTTTGCAGTGTACTGTTAACACAATTTTCGTGTGTTCTTCATACTGGCTTAAGTCTTGGCCAACAAAAGTAAGTACAGCAATCTGTACCTACACGTGGGCAATACACATAAGTGAACTGTGCAACAAACTTTCTTCATCAATGAAAGCATAAAATGCTAGCCTGATTTGAATATGTTCTGCAACAAGTGATGTCCACTACACTTCCACCTCTCTTTTGGACACGTATTTTGTGTTCTGCCAAATGATCTTGACTGACGGGGGCTGACAGAAGTGGTATACCTGATAGTGATGGGCCAAAGAAACAAAGATTAGTGTAATGATACTTAAAATTAATGATACTTAACTTAAATGATGATGATACCATCAAATATTTGTTTGATGTTACTTAAGGCATAAGTAAGCACATTGTTGAGGATGCGGTTATGATTAATAGAAGACTGCGGACATTTTGAGAGCTACATACATCACTGTCGACTGAGAGGACGGTCCATAAAGGAATGAATCACAGCCGGAAGAAGGCATGGCTGGAAATACCAAACGGAGACATCAGAGGAAAGGAAGGGGATGGGAGGTGAGACAACCAGCAACCTCCACCAGGAGGAGGTTACAACGTCTCCCACGTGAGGCGGACTGAGCCAGTGCTCCTAGTTCTGAAAAATCTCCTCTAGTACTTTATACACACGATGCGGGGACGGGTAGAGAGGGCTTAGACTACATAAGGTGTTATTTTAATTAATCATCTCCATTCTTGGGAGACTGGTTCTAGCATACAGGCCCTCAGGACTAAGGAGACCAGTAACATAAACATGAAACTGAGCTTCTAAACGGATTCCCGAAAGTCCAACATCATTCTTCACTACAACGGAGCAAAACCTTCAGAAATTCTTAAGGAAAAAAACATCTCAAGATGGGCAACTTCACAGTTTTAGGATTAAAGATAAGTTAAGAATCAACTTTAAAAGATATGTAAATACAGCATTTCTAAATAAACTTCTAAAGTCACAGAATTTGGAAAGACTGTGAAAATAGAACTCTATCACCTCTATTCCACAAAGCATACAGCAAGCTTTAAAGATTAGTTGAAGCTGACAGTCAAACCAAATCCCCACGGAAAATTTTCATGAAATTCTCTTTTCCTTTAAAAGAAAAAAAAGCATTCTTTTCAGGTACTCAAGCACAGAGGAGTACCACCTGTTTTAGTAACCATTCACTCATTCAGTCACAATTATCTACTGAGCACTTACTCTGTGCCAGGCATGGTATTATCTTTTAGGGGATGTGTACATACATACATATACACACACACACAATTATATCATAAAGTTAACCTCATAAAACGAGGAGAAACTGTTAGCATAGAACTATGTCCACACTCTCATACACTCCCACCAATTCTAGCTTCTAAGGTGCTTTCTGGGTCTGCCTGGTTGGCTGCAGGGGTTTTTTTTTGGGGGGGGGGTTGCTTATTAGTTTGTTTAATATCAATCCTGGAATACGTAGAGCTGAATATATGGTAGGAGCTACGACAGGCTAGATTTATTTACCTAAGAAGAAATAACATTCTCCAAAACAGAAAGAGAGGATGAGGGAGAAAGAGAAAAAGAATCAACATTAATGAGAAAACAGGAGTGAGAACAGATTTTCCATGAGCTACTGCTGTGAAGAGGGAGACTTCAGGCAGAGGCGGGTAAAGGGGTTCTCTAAATCTGAACATTTTTTTTTTTCTTATTAAATTTATTTATTTATCTATTTATTTATTTATTTTATTGGCTGTGTTGGGTCTTTTTTGCTGTGCACGGGCTTTCTTTAGCTGCGGTGAGTGGGGGCTACTCTTCATTGTGGTGCATGGGCTCCTCATTGCCGTGGCTTCTCTTGTTGCAGAGCTCGGGCTCTAGGGGCATGGGCTTCACTAGTTGCAGCACATGGGCTCAATAGTTGTGGCTCACAGGCTCTAAAGTGCAGGCTCAATAGTTGTGGCGCACGGACTTAGTTGCTCCGCAGCATGTGGGATCTTCCTGGAGCAGGGATCGAACCCGTGTCCCCTGCATTGGCAGGTGGATTCTCAACCACTGCGCCACCTAGGAAGCCCCTGAATATTTCTTAAGCTTCCACTAGTGTGATCTTCAACAAATTTTGGTGGAATGAATTATAAATGTCTTTTCACTTTTAAAAAAAATTTGGATTAATGAGTCTTTCAAGAATGGCCCAGAAGTGGCCCCATTACATTTACACTCACAATGTCAGACTGTGTTATTACATAGTTCTGATCCTCCATGAAAAAAACAACACTGAATTTCCAATCCCACACACCTATTATACTTTACCCATCTATCCCAACCCTAAATCCTGATCCACTATCATTATTAGCCACTAATGTTAACCTAATTCTCTGAAGATTCTTCCAAAGAACTCTCTGTGGTACAAGAATTTCCTGAACTCAGTGCTTCTGGGATCTCAACTTCATCACCGCCAATGCGTTTCTAAATAAAAGTGTGCATCTAACCCTGTCAGTTTATTACCCCTCTCACGATGAAAATGCTAAATGAAGGAAAACCAGTAAGCAGACTTCTAAGAATTTTTTACTGAATAGACTTCTTATTCACACTGGCAAACTGCACTGGTTTAATCCTGTTCCATCACAATAAAAAAGTAATGCTATTTATGAAAATGTGATCTTCTTATAACAATGAGGGAGGCAGAGCCATACCATCTATCACCCACACAGGACCCAATAACGGTAATGATGAACTGGTGTCAGATCAGTGACTGAGTCTAAATTTGTGAAATTAGGAAACATATTTTCTTTCTTTGACTGACTTCACATTTCTACAATTTTAAAACCATGACAGATGCAAACTACTACTAGTCTCTTTCTTAAGTGGTAGGAAACCAGGTACAGAGGAAATCAATTACCCAAACTTTAACAGGAAGAAATCCTTCCACTTTAGTAAGATCGGCTTAACTAATAAGTAAACTAATTAACTTTCCACTTTTAAGACCAAAATCAGCTCAAATCAGATCGCATTTTGAATACCACCCAAGAACTGACAACCTCTCTTAGACAGCTTCTCTCAAAGTACGATCAAGGGAGGATTTCAGAGCCTCCATATGGTCTGGGGCTGCCCTCAAAACGTAAGGGTTAGATGTGTAAGTGCCAGGGAGTCCTCATCAAACAAAGGAGGAGGAAACTGAGGGGGCTATGTTCACTTGAGGCCATTAGAATACCGGAAAGTCAGCAATCCTACCTCAAACTGCATAAAATATAAACTGGTATCACTGGTGTCTGGTGTTGATAACAATAGATTCAGAATCCCTATTCTAAACAGACCAGTTACAGATGAGAATTTTAGGGGAAGGCCACAATTTTCCCAACTTTCACTTCCAGACTAGTGTTCTGTATAACTCAGAGCAACGGAAGAATCCTATGCACCAGCACATCACCTTGTTTGACACTAAATCACATGGCTTAAGCATGAAGATTCAAATGAGACTTTTCATTATAAATGCTTCCACTATCAAAGTGTGAAAACACATTTGAAAATGTGCCACATACTGTTACTGGGGGGAAAAAGCCTTTACCCACTGCATCACTACCTTGGGTCTGACAACAGTTCTAAGCATAACATTTTTGAAGCACTTGGTGATTTAAAATTTAAATTGCTTCCTGAGTATCCCATGTTGAATATTGAACTTAACGTCTCTAAAATTTTCATCCTGTGGCTGTCACCTTGCATGTAGGTCAAACTACAAATTTTTACTAAAAAGTGAATCCTTCCAAAACAGTTCCATAATTAAAGTTAGAGCTACGAAATGGAACTTTACAATAAATTTTTCATAATGCTTACACTCAGGCTCATAATTCTTTTCATTTTCATTTCATTTTATGTCATCTTTTATATATTTTTTTCTCGGATTCTGGAAGGCTACCTGCTCTTTCATGGAATCACAAGTAATTTAACCCACTTGCAGACCTATACAGAAGTCAACTTCTCAATTCAAATTTCCTTTGAAGTTCTCCACAGAGATTTAAACAAAAATAAACACAGAAATTTCTTGACAACCATTTTCTTTCAAAAAATGTAAAAGGCTCTTTCTATGTTTGGTGCATTCTCCATTGTAGTGGCCACTGTTACCATGGTTATTTATCTAGCATCCATTTCCCTCTTTCTCCTTCATAATAGAACCAACCTTGCTCCACCCGAAATCCACTCTTCCCCCTCATTCCACACTGCAAGTCCTAGGAATGGGCCCTAGTTCATTCACTCCAACTTTGCTGTTGACTGGTTCGAGAACTTAATGCAGTCAGGACACAGTATGCTCTTGGAGGCTGTTACGCTGGGCACTTAAGGAAACAGTATCAATGGTCTATCCATGGCCCACTGAATAAAACCCCAACTCAGTAATTAACATTCTCTACCACCCTTTTACTACCTTTTTAGACCTTTCTGCTTTGCATACACATCTCCTGCTCCAGCAGCTACAAGCCTGGCCTTTCCAGAATATGCCCCTGCACTTTCCACTTCATATCCTACAGCCAGGCTGTTCCGTTGGCTAGGAAAGCCAAACACTCCCATCTCAGCCCATTCAAATTCTACTCATTTGAAGTCCAGGTCAAAAGTAAACTTTTCCATGAAGTCTCCCTTGATATCGCCAACAAAAAGTGGCACTCATGATTCCTTGTGTCGTAAGTCACTTGTGCATGTTTACAGCTTGTTTTAAAACTGCAAATTCCTTACAGGCTGTGGACAACTCTTGTGCATCTTTGTCTTCCACCACCAACCTGCCTCACCAGACACCCAACTGCCCAGGACAGGAGCTCAGTAAATACTTGTTAAACAAATGAACACATTTTTTTGAGGGTGAAAAGTGGCCCTACAGAATAGATTGTCACAAAGGCTGAAATGCCCTTGGAAGTCTTTAGAAACATCTTAGTATGGTTGAGGAACAGTTCTGCTGAAGGAAAAGAAACACATCAGATGACCTTGTAAGGCTGATTCCACAAATCATCAACTCTTTTAAAAGTATTGCCTAATAATTCAAAAATAAACCACACACAAATGCTATTTACAAGAAGAGGGTGGCATTTACTGTAATATACAAAGGTTAACAACATTTTTTTACCAAAAATTTCAGTTGTTCTTATAGTAATGTTTATAAAATTTTGGTTATGTCCAAAGGATTATTTAAGAGCCCATTTACTCTATCTTATTTCACACCTAAAGGAAGTAGGACAGAGGAAAACGTTGGCCCTCTCAAAGTAGTAACCAGACAAAATTGATTTGGAAGCACGAGTTTATATAATGCACATACTGGTGTCACTTTATTATCTACACATCATCACTAAATATACACCTACTGAAGTCCAGAGAAGTTATCTGTAATTTTGATTATTTCCTTCTATAGCGCCTATGAAAAAATTATACAAAAGTTTTGTATTCCTTTCTCCCCTCCCTTAAGTTGAATTTGTACAATTTAAGTCGGCTAAAATTAGGTTATTTGAAGATCTATTGGTTACATTATCAGTTCAAATAAGGTCATAAAATCAGGGGAAACATACCGATATCTCCAGAAAGAAACAGTATTAACCACAAGACTCCATAAATCAGTTAACCTGCTTTTTAAATAAAAACCTTCAGAATAAATCTCAGTAAATCTCAACAATCAATTAAATGCAACAGAAAACTTAATTCCAAAGGACAGGACACTCAAAAAGAAAGGGCACTGTATAAAATGAAAATCAGAATCTAAATATGATAGCTACTCATGGAAAATAAAATACACGAAAGATTAAGCAGAAATTAAAAAATTAAATTTAAATAGATTTATTTAAGGACAGTTAAGAAAACTAAACACGTTTATTTCTTTTGTTCTAATGTTGCCATGTTCTCTGTATTTTTGTGTCAATTTAAATCCCTTGGGGAAGAAACTAGTCTATAAAAAAAATAATAAATTCTTGTTTTCGAATCTAGTGTAGCACACTGTATAGTTATTTTTTTTAAATAAAGACCACATTTTCCGTCACACCCTGCATATGCTCGTGAAAGGTTTGAGGAAAGCTACAATTTAAAGTTTTCTGAATTATTTGAAAAGCATCCCCAGTTCTTCTGCAGCCGCCTGGTAAGGGAAACGACTCTAAATCCCCTTGCTCGCTGGACCCAGCGAGTAAGGGAGTTCGTTATCTCCAAAGGGCAAAGAGCGGGGTCGGGGTGAGCGCGAGGTCCAGCACGCGCGGCACCCGCACCCAGGGGGGCGGGCGGAGCCACCCCCGGACCGCAGCGCCCGGGCCGCGCGGGGCGCGGGGACCGCGGCCGGGGGCGCCGGGGGGCCCCGCCGACGGCGACGCACAGGGCCCCCGAGAAAGTTGGGCTCCCGCGACCGGCCGCGGCGAGAAGGCTGTCTGCGTCCCGGACATCAACCCCCCCGCCCCCTACCCGGTCCCCCCGGCCCCGCCCGGCCCCGCCGGGAGCGAGCGGAGGGCCACTCACCGTGCAGGGACAGCAGCAGCAAAGGCGCCAGAGGGGAGCCCCGACAAGTCATCCCGGGGCCGCGGCGAGCGCGCCCGCCGCCCGCCCGCCTCCTCGTCGCGGCAGCGGAGGCGCGGGCCGGGCGCTCGGCGCTCTCGGGGCAGCCCGGACGTGCCGGACCCGCCGCCCGGCCGCAGTCCGCCCGGCCGCAGTCCGCCCGGCGGCGCTGGGACGGCAGGACCCGCAGACGAGGCGAGTGCGGCTCCCGCTCCGCCCGGCTCCGCGGAAGCTGAGCCGCGACCGGGCGCGTCCCGGGCTCGCCGGCCTCGCCCCGCGGCACCAAGGCCACCTCGTGCGCTGCCCCCGGACCCGCCGGCCCTCGCGCCGCCCGGGGAGCCACTCCCCCCCCCAACTCTCGCCCGGCTCCTCGGGCGGCAGCCGGGCTGCCGCGCGCCTCGGCTCCGCACCGCCCACTCGCCGCGCTCGGTCTCCCCGGCAACCGCGGCTCCAGCGCGACGCCTGGCGGCCCACCCGCGGAGCGAGCGCGGCGCGCGGCCGGCGCGGCCCCGACCACCTGGGCGCCCGGGGCCAGAGGCGGGCGTCCTCTTCGCCCGCGGCCAGGGCCCCTCGCCTGCCCTGAAGCGCTCCCCAGGCAGCTCCGCGAGGCGCCTCTCCACAGCCTGCGTCCGAACCCGCGAGGCTCCTGTCTATCGCAGTTTTCAGATGACTTCTTTCTTCTTTACCCTCAATGCAAAACAGCCTGGCTCTAGCAACATTAAGAACCGATGAGATTTGTCCTATGCCTTTTATTTTTCTGACTCCCCTTTCTTCTTTGAAAAAAAGGACTGTGTGCCATGCCCCTAACCCCCAATTCCTGTCAAAGACGCCACCATCCTTTCTTGCCCCTTTGGTAAAACTTACGTCAACTTATACAATATTTCAAAACTTTTGTTTTAAACCTGATCGCTTTCTTAAACTAATTTCAAGTATTTGTTAACTAGGAATGCTTTTACTTTCATGTTAAATGGAGATGCTTTTATTGTGGTGATTGATTACTTTGGTTGGGTTCTGTTTTTTGTTCCTTGTTTGCTTTGGTTGGGCGGAGAGACCTTCATGGCTTCTGAAATTATTTTACTTAAATATCTACCTACGTGTTTCCTTATAAAATCTAATCTTCATTCCTTTTCCAGTCAGCTTCCTGCTCTCTTTCTTAAAGCCCATAGTCTGATTCTACTTCAGCCTCTCACCCAATCCTCCTAGATTTGAGGACATACCCCCCGCCCCCCTGGCCCAGGTAATGTCAGACCATTCTGGTCAATTTCTACAGCATCATAGATTAGAATTCTTGGAGCCATTCAGAAATTCTGAGCCCCCGTCTGGCAGATACAATCCTCCCAGGGCAACTCAGAAGCGAAAATAGTATGCACAGGAGAAAGACAAATATATAAAACATCTATACACTTGGACAAAAATTGGGACACATATGTAAAAATTAAAATAGTATCAAGATGATGGAATCATGGATGCACTTTTTCTTTTTTGAAAATGTTGCTGTTATAATTGCAAGTTAAAAAAGGAACCACATTAAGAAATGCCAATCACACTTAACAAGAATACCCTGAAAAGATAGTTTGATTACGAATTTTAAATGCTTCAACTTTGCTATTTCCAATTTGCTAGAATCCCTTACTAGATCTCTAATGGCAAGAAAAGAGTGATATGACAGTATAGAATTTTTGATATTAACAGAAGTTTAAATTTTCAAATATTTTATCACGGGGACCATTCTCATTCTTTTAAACTCCAGAGTAAGGACTAGGGTTTTTCTTTCTCCATCCAATTCAGTTCCTTACTTTGTCTTGTACCTATTCCTACATTCTAATCCAGCCCCAAGCAGGGTATAAGACTAAGTAATACAAGGAGAAAAGCAAGGCATTTCTCAGATCAGGACTTTGCTTCACTATAATCCCAGACTTAAATATAGAGATAGAATATTTATTCTATAATTAAATAAACAACCTAATAATCTAGGCTTAAAAGCCTTGATAAAGCAACTTACCTTACTTCTTAGCACATCAATTCAGCAAATATTTACCGAGTATCTGCACTGTATAAGGCACTGGGTTGAAAGTTAAACATAAAATATCCGTATATAATCCTCACCCTTAAGTAGCTTTCAGTTGCACTTGGGATATATCTACAGTGTTATGAATCAGCACAGAAAAAGAGCTGTCCTGCCTCTTTGTCACCATAGTGCACTTCTGCCTTGCGAGACATGAGCTGGTGAGTTATTAAGAGGACAGAGTGCTCACAGTTCGGTGGAGCAATCCTCCTAATTGAAAAAGAAGTGTGGCTTCTGAAGGGAGACTGGGGATGATCGGATTTCAGGAGGCAATCTGGCTGCCCAGAAGCATGGGGGCAGATGGTAGATGGTGGACTCAAAGGAAGCAGATTGGAGTACTGGAAACTCCAAGTGCTGTACGCAGAGGCGTCCAAAAGGACGCTCTCACAAGAAACAAAGAAAAAATGTGCTATTTAATTCACAGAGCTATACCCCTGGCATGTACTCTGAGTAAATTTTTTATTAGTAATGAGTTTTACCAATTCTTTTATCCTAATCTGCCTTATGACCACCGTAGGATTTCTTTAAATTTCTTAATTATTCTGAGTGCTAAAGCAACAGACAACATCTTTCATTTGCATAATACTTTATAAATTTCAAAGTACTTTCACCTATATTCTCTGATTTAATCTTCACAGAAACCCCAGGAGGTAAGGCAAATAGTATTACCCTCTCTTTACTCACGAAAACACTGGGTCTCAAAAAGATCCATGGACTCCTTATGGATTGCAAATACTGACGGGCAGAACTGGAACCAACCCAACAGTTCTTTCAACCACACCACAAAGTCTTTCTTTTATCTCTTTATAAACCAACACCTAAAGAAATTTATATCCACCATAGTGTCTTAAAGCTACCTGTGGGGAACACTGCAGTTGCTTCCCCAACATTAATTCCACCTCTACCCCTCCACCCTACCACCACCGCCATCACCACCATACCACCACCCCCACCACCACACCCCCACCACCACCACCACCACCACCACCCACCAGCACATGAGTAGCTGTAAAACTTGAATGAGACAAGCTCCACCCTCACCTCTGGGGAGGCTATAGTTGTTTTATCTGACCAAGGAAGATATGGAAAGGGGAATGACTGAGACAAGGGACTCTGTTATAGTGAATAATAATCTTGGACCAAAATCATTGCTGACCAGAGAATACAGTCAACTTCTCAATATTTAACTAGGAGTTATCCAAATTCAAATTTTAGTCCTCAACTAGCTTCTCTCCTCAACCCATCAAAATGGTAGACCATCTCTTGCCACAATCAGTTACTCTGCGTTCAAGAATGGAAAAGTAAATTTATGATTAGCTTAGCAGAAACATAATTAAAGAAAAACTATGGAAGGAATTATAAGGCTTTCCAAAACTGAATATGAATTATTTTAATTAGCTATTTTAAATTACTAATACCACCTATCCCTCTCCACCATTCTTGGATACAATTAAAGGTTAATTTATGTTTTTGAGAATATTTGTCTATTTTATAAGAACATCATTCATAATGTTAGAAAATATTTTTTGACCCTTGTTTGAGCCAGTAACTCATTCTGTAACAGTTTTTAACCTCGCTGCTTAGAACCATATCTAATCTAGAGCAGAGCCTGGTCGTTTTTTTTTTTTTTTTCCTTTTTTTTTTTTAATTTTTATTGGAGTATAGATGACTTACAATGTTGTGTTAGCTTGTGTTATACAGCAAAGTGAATCAGTTATACATATACCCACTCTTTTTTAGATTCTTTTCCCATATAGGCCATTACAGAGTATTGAGAAGAGTTCCCTGTGCTATGCAGCAGGTCCTTATTAGTTATCTACAAGGGTGAGTCAAAAATTATCTGCACTCTGGTTATATTAAAACTTCTGTTGGCCACACTGTCTTATCAGCGCTTTCCATTCAAGGCTACTGTCTCCCCAGTCACTGCTGTGCAGATGTGAACGTGTTACATCAGTTCATTTCCAACTGCAGTGCGAGCAAAAATGGATGCCCCACTTGTGATTTGCGTGAAAGAAGAGCAGCGTGCAGTGATTCTTTTTTTGTGGTCTGAGGGTGTACCTGGTGCCGTTATTTATCGAAGACTATGCGCAGTATGGAGAAAGTGTTTTGTCGAGAAGTGTGCATGAATGGATAGAGAAGTTCAAGGAAGGTCGCACAAGTATTAGCCATCAAGAAGGAGCCGAACACCTGTCCACATCCGCGGCTGATGACAACATTGAGCGTACACGTGAAATGATTCTGTCGAATAGACAAGTGACAGTAGATTGTGTGGCAAATCATTTGCAAATCAGCCATGGCTCTGCCTATGAAATTATCCACAACAGACTTAGGTTTCAAAAAGTTTATGCTGAAGCCTAAACTTCGGATTAAACGCAGAGGACTGATATCCAAGGGTGTTGTGACCTTGCATGACAATGCACGTCCACACACTTCTGCCCACACTGTCGACACTCTGCAAAAACTTCATTTTGCGGTGTTCAAGCATCCTCCCTATAGTCCTGATCCTGCTCCATTGGACTTTCACCTGTTTGGTCCCCTGAAAGCAGCCCTACGAGGATGAAGATTCACTTCTGATGAAGAAGTGAAGATAGCAGTGCATTCATGGCTCACAGGTCAGCCTAAAATTTTTTTTAATGAGGGAATACGAAAGCTTGTTGACAGATGGACAAAGTGGATTGAAAAGCAAGGAGATTATGTTGAAAAATAATTATTTGTCTTTTCTAAAAGTTAATTAAAATAAATTCTACAGCCAGAGTGCAGATAATTTTTGACTCACCCTCGTATTTTATACATAGTGTGTATACGTCAGTCCCAATCTCCAGTTTATACCTCGCCCCTGCTTTCCCCCAATAACCATAAGTTTGTTTTCTATATCTGTCACTCTATTTCTGTTTTGTAAATAAGTTCATTTGTATCCTTTTTTCAGATTCCACATATAAGTGATATCATACGATATTTGTCTTTCTCTGACCTCCTTCATTCAGTATGACCATCTCTAGGTTTATCCATGTTGCTGCAAATGGCATTATTTCATTCTTTTTTATAAGCCTGATCTTTTTAAAAGTAAAATTTGAGAGGAATTTCCCCCCTTCCCCTTTGTGAAGAGGCAATAAGGTCTCTAAAACAATAAGAAAGGAGGAGAGAAGATAAGAGTGGAAATATTAGAGTAAAGCAACAAGCAAACTAACAAGTGTTTATTGTACAAGACATAAATAGATCATTTAATATTTTAAAATAGCCTCAAATTTTGGACCAATTTATAACCTAGATATATTGACAGCTTAGTCTTTCTTATATCTGTTTCTGCCTGCTCCTCTGATAACTCTTGCTAGACAAGATTTACAGAAAGGTAAACAGCATCTCTGTCCCCCTCACCATCGCCCAATCCCTATCACTATTGTGAATGCTGCTGAAGTGAAGTTTCACATCTTCGTTCATTTTAGGAAAAGTTAGCTCTTTTCCTCGAAACCATTTTATTACGAACACATTTATTTTTAGGCAAAGTTATTCCCTGAGCAGGGCCTAGTGTAAAAAAGTGCTAATGAATCCACTGTAATGGAAAATTTTAAATGGAACTGATATGTTTTTTAGGACTTGAAAAGAGCGATAGCATGAGATGCATTTTCTGTCACCTGAAATATTTTTGTATTCTCTTTCTTATGACGAAAATAATTTTAAGGTATCCTTCAAAGTCTCTTTGCCAGTTTTCACTAATCTACATTAACCTGCTTCAAACTCTAAATTCTATATATTGGGGTATTAGCAATCGATTATCTTATTTTTTTCAAATTTGATGAGTTTTTCATAGAAGTCTCTAGTATAGATCAGACTTTCATTTCTGCCAGCAAAGTAGATGAGAGACCTTGACTTACAAAAAATGTGAAATTATTTTTTTAATCTTCAATGAATTGATGAGAGCTCAATAAAACATGGGAAAGTCAAACTAAAATCTAGAAGAAGGAAGGAATCCTTCTAGTAGGTACTATTCTCAACACAGAATTCAGAATGACCCTATTACATCAGATCAGGCCACTCCTTGGCCCAAGTCATTGCAATAGCTTCCCAACCCTCAGAGTGAAAGTATAAGCCCTTGCTATAAACTAAAGAGCTTCTGTTAGAGTACCATTGCTGCCGTAACAAATCACTACAAATGTAATGGCATAACATGACACAAATTTATTATCTTATAGTTATGCGGTCAAAAGTCTGAAGTCTCACTAGGTAACCATCTTATCTCAAGATGGCAACAGGGCTGTGTTCCTTTCTGGAGAATCCATTTCCTTGCCTTCTTAGCTTCCAGAGCCCACCAACTTTCCTTGGCTCACGTCCCCCTTCCTCCACGTTCGGAGCCATCAGCGTCGACTTCTGACTCCTGTCTCTCTGACTCTCTCTCCCACCTCCTTCCACACTTAAGGACCCCTGTGATTACTGTGGGCCCACTTGGATAATCCGGGATAATCTCCTCATCTCCAGGTCAGTTGAAGAATGACCTTAAGTCCACCTGCAACCATAATTCCTCTTTGCCCTGTGAGGTAACCTATCCACGGATGCTAGGAAGTGGGCATCTTTGGCAGGGGAGGGGGCGTTATTCTGTTTACCACAAGGCCCTACGTGATCTGGTCCCCTATTATCTCTCTAATCGCTCCTTCCTCTGGCTCACTCGGCTCTCACTACAGTGATCTCCTCAATGTTCCTTGAAGAAGCAGGAACATGTTTACTTCAGGGCCATTGAAATTGTTCTTTCTCTAGGTTTTTACATAGCTCTCCTTTCACTTCTTTTAAGTCTTGCATGTTACCTGAAGTGAGGCCTTAATGGATTCTTCTATATAAAATAAAAAGTTTAAAGACATTTAAAATACCTTTCCCTATTGTATTTTTTCTTAGCATGCCATCACTAATACACTATATTTTACTTAATAATTATGTTTGTTTATTGTCTATATCACCCAATAGAACCAATGAGGACAGGGATTTTGATCGTTTGATCCACTGCTGAATTCTTGGTACCTTGAACAGTGCTTGGCACATAGTGGACACTAAATAAACGTTTTGAATAGGTGAGTCAGGGATTGAAGCAAAATTTCACAGGATTGAAACCAATCAGAACACACTCTCTGGCCACAATTATATTAAGCTAGCTATCAATAACAAGATGAATACACACACACACGCATTTGGATATTAAGAAAGTTGCCTCTAAATAATTCAAAACCTAAAATTAAGTCATAAAGGAAGCTAAAAGTATTCAGAAGAAAACAATAATAAAACAAAATAAAAATAACATCAAAGCCTGTGAAATGCAACTAGAATATATACTTGGAAGGAAACTTAGAGCCTTAAATGTTTACATTAAAAAAGATGAAAGCCTAAAAACATTCTCTGACATAAATCGTAGCAATATTTTCTTAGATCTGTCTCCCAAGGCAAAAGATATAAAAGCAAAAAATAAGCAAGTGGGACCTAATCAAACTTAAAAGCTTTTGCACAGCAAAGGAAACCATTAAAAAAATGAAAAAACAACCTACAGATTGGCAGAAAATGTTTGCAAATGATGTACCCAACATGGGGTTAATTTCCAAAATATAGAAACAGCTTACACAATATCAAACATACATCTCAACATCAAAAAACAAACAACCCAATCAAAAAATGAGCAGAAGACCCAAATAGACCTTTCCCTAAAGAAAACATACAGTTGGCCAACAGGCACATGAAAAGATGCTCAACATCACTAATTATTAGAGAAATGCAAATCAAAAGTATAATGCACCGCACAGGTCAGAATGGCTATCATCAAAAAGTCTACAAATAATAAATGCTGGAGAGGGTGTAGAGAAAAGGGAACCCTCCAACACTGTTGGTGGGAATGTAAATTGGTACAGCCACTATGGAGAACAGTATGGAGGTTCCTTAAAAAATTAAAAATAGAGCTCCCATATGATCCAGCAATTCCATTCCTGGGCCTATATTCAGAAAAGACAAAAATTCCAGTTCAAAAAGATACATTCACTTCAATGTTTATAGCAGCACTATTCACAATAGCCAAGACATGGAAGCAACCTAAATGTCCATCAACAGGTGAATAGATATAGGAGAAGTATATATACATGACAGACTATTACTCAGTCATAAAAAAGAATGACATAATGCCATTTGCAGCAACATGAATGGACATAGAGGTTATCATACTAAGTGAAATGTCAGACAGAGAAAGACAAATATTGATATTATATGATATCACTTATATGTGGAATCTGAAAAATAATACAGATGAATCTGTTTACAAAACAGAAACAAACTCACAGACATAGAAAACAAACATATGGTTACCAAAAGGGAAAGAGAGGGGGATAATTTGGGAGGATGGAATTCACAGAAAAAACACTACCATATATAAAATAATAGACAACTGTATAACACAGGGAATAATATTCAATATCTTATAATAGCTTATAATGAAAAATAATCTGAAAAATAATATATATATAACTGAATCATTTTGCTGTACACCTGAAACTAACACAATATTGTAAATCAACCATACTCCAATTTTAAAAAAAGATGAAAGCCTAAACACTAATGAATTAAGATATAGTTTAAGAAGTTTGACAAAGAAAATAAAATAGGTCCAAAGAAAATAGAAGGAAGTGGACTTCCCTGGCAGTCCAGTTGTTAAGACTCCATGTTTCTAATGCAGGGGGTGTGGGTTCGATCCCTGGTCAGAGAACTAAGATTTCACATGCCATGCAGCACAGCCAAAAAGTAAAATAGAAATAAAACAAGTTAAAAAGGGGAGCTACACATATAACTAAAAAAAGAAAAAGAAAATAGAAGGAATAGATAATAAAGAGGTAAAATTAATAAATTATTAAATGAACATATAATAGAGAAGATAAACACAGTCAAAAGTTGGTACTTTAAAAAGCTTAATTAAATTAACTAAACTGGTGAGACTAATCAAAATTAAAGTGAGAGAGGGGGAGCTCTCAAATACTATCAGAATAAAAAAGGAGAGACCTCACTGTAGATGCTGCAGACATTAAAAAGATAAGGAGAATAATGAACAATTTTATGCCAATAAATTTGGAAACTTGGAAGAAATGAACAAATTCCTAGAAAAATATAACTTATCAACACGTGCTCAAAAATAAACAGAAAACCTGAATAGTCTCATATGGATAAAGTAATTAATAGTTTAAAGTCTTTCTATGAAAAAACTTCAGATCCAGACAATTTTAATAGTAATTTTTACCACATATTCAGGAAATTAAAAATTCCAGTCTTTTGCAAACTGAGAATACAGAAAAAATAGGAAACACTCCTCAACTCATCTTATGATACTTGTATTATAGTGAATACCAAATATTGGCAAAGATAATTGGAGAAAGGAAAAAGGGCCAATTTTCATTATCTAGAGAGATGCAGATGAATATTAACAAACCAAGTCCATGAAATATGGAAAGAATGATGCATCACACCAATTGGCTTTATTTCAGGAATGTAAGATTGGATTAACATCTGAAAGATAATGCTATTTACTACATTAGGAGATGAAAAGAGAAAAAAATTATATGATCATTTCATTAAGTGCCCATGAAGGCAAGGCTTTTGAGAAATCTGGTCGCCACTCTTGGAGAACAGTGAAAGCAGCGTGAGGAACTATGGGGTAGGTGACATTTTAATAGCACTAGACTAAAGAAAGAAGATAATATGCTTAAATTCCTAAATGCTGGGCTCAAGGCCTGGAATGAAACTCAGGTGCCTTCTAAGAATGTGCTAAAATAAGGTTCTCTCAAAGATTTGGAGTTGAAATAGATTCACTGCCTCATTGTTTCAGAAATAAGGTCTGTAGCCTCTATAATCTCATTCCTTGCTGGGTCATTTATATATTTACAATTTTAACTAGCTTTCTGTTTCTTTTCTTTTCCTTTACGCCAGTGTTTTATTTAAGTTGTGATGGTGGCAGGTAACTTTACAATTAGTCCAAGACAGAAAAACAACTCATTGGACTGAAATCTGGAAAATGTAACTAATATTAGACTTTGGGTTGTCTTCTAAAATGTAAGAATTGAGTGATTTTTCAGTTGTAAGAAAGATATACACATTATGTATTTTTTTAAATATAAATATAAGGGAAAATGTATTGGTGGATGTTGGGTATGAGAAGGGCTAAACTCTGGGGAATTCTTTGATTGCTAAACATTTTTTTGACTGCTAAGCATCAAAACCCTCTTCCGGTGCTCAAAGAACTCCCCAAAGTTTGACTCTCAATGGGAAGCAGAGTACAACCTCCACTGAAGAAGCCGAAAGTGCTTCCCCATCTCCTAGCAACCAGAGTGCAGTCAGGACAACCAGGTACGGCATCCAGGATCCGATGCCAGCAGCAGGGGTGGTGGCAGGAGCTGTCCAGTGAGTCCTCACTGGATTGTTCCTACAGTGTCATTTCGGTTACCTAGCCTCCTTGGTTTGCTGCTTGTTTTCTGATCCATTAGACTCCCCATCTTTTCTATGAGCTACCCAATATCCTGGACTTTTTCTGCTTTAATTAATCACCATCCATTTCTGTTGCTTGCCACAAAAAACACTGTCTTTAAGATTAAAGTGTTCTGAGGTTCTTTCCTTTCTAGAAGGGGCTAGAGATACTCACTAACTTATAGTTCAAATGTGGAAGGTTGTACTTGATGAGAGCCATCGGAGATCTTTCTAGGCTAGTACTCAAAAGATATGAAGAAATAAGCCATGAAAAGAACAAGAAATTTCAAAAAGATGGCCTCTAGCCTGGTAACGTATATATCAGTGTGGATCAGAGCTCATTGGGTGTACATTTCAGATTTAAATTCAATTCATATTTAGGGCATACTTACTAATTGCCAGGCACCATGCTGTGTGTTTTAGTGTACGTAGTCGCATATAAATCTTCACAGAAACCCTGTGAGATACATGATTTTACTCCATGTTTTCAATTGAAGAAAAGTGAGATTCAGAGAAGCTTTGAACTGCTTGGTCAAAATCACTCAACTCTTTAAGTAGTAAAACCCACATAGTAAAACCCAGCGTTTCTGACTCTAAGGCCGTTGTTCTTTCCGCTAGACCCTGAGATCTCTGTTTGAATTAGCAACCTGATTAACAATTGGAACTGATAATACTTCTGCTACTTTTTAACATAAAAGAATTGTTGGTTTAGTTGTTAGCCTGTCTTCTGAATCTGTTCATGAATGTTCTTCCTTAAAAGAATAATAATCAAATGGATACTATCCCCCTTAAAAATTAATCTAAACTTTATATTTAATAAGCTTGAAGGGCTAAATAATACCTGGATTTTGTGTGCCATTAATAATAAAATCAGAAATAACCCATAAAAACAGAATCCAAATTAAAAAATAGTGAGCCACTCTAATGTTTCTATAGTAACACAGTGAGGAAAATGTTAGATGGCCTAAAAGATATTTTAATTTCAATAAATTGGTTCATAGCTTTAATACCATGTTAGAAAAATATATATATATCTACTCATTATTACCAAAATCCACATATTAATACTATGTAATCCTAAAGGAAGGGTACCACAGTATTACAGACCCTTCTTGTGCACTGTTTCAGAACTTCTCAGCACCCCCTCTTCTTCCAGTCTTTGCTGCAGGCTTAGCTCAGCCTCTCACAGTCTAACCCGACAGACTTGCTTCACAGGGGCCTGTACCAAGTACCTCTCCCTGCTCAGGAGCTTCTCTGACCCTGCTGCCTGGGACACCTGCAGGAATCTGGTGGCAAGGACTTGTGCAGCCACTCTTGACTAATGTGGGATGGGAGCCAATGCATAATCCTTCTCCCCTGCATTCTCCAAGTGGACAGTTCTTAGTTCATCAAGCTCCTCAGAAGGTCCTGGCATGATCAACAGTAACCCACCGACAATGAACACTGCCTTGCCTGGCTCTTCTACCTTCCCTTGTCACTCCCCCATCAATCAGCCCTCCCCTCTGAAATTACTTTTTAAATAAACGAACTCTACATAAGCCTTTGACTCAAGACAAACTTTCAGGAGAACCCAGGCTAAGAGACCTACTCTTACATAAATTTTATATATCTGTTATATAGTTCTCACTAAGATTCTACTATAGTTTTTTTTTAATAGCCAGATCTTTTCATATTGCACATCAAATTTCTAGGTATAGTACACTTCTATCCTAAAGGTCTCTACCATGTGTTTTTCTTGATATCTAGAATCAAATAAGGCAAACAAAATGTAGCTTTTGCATTTGAACTTCTAAATGATGAAAGATTTACTCAGTTTCAACTCTGCTTTATTTTATGATAACTTTGGAAAGTCACTTAACCTCTCTATGTCTCAACTATCTCCTTTATAAAAATGAATTTTATTTCCTACTTCATGGTTGTCATAAGGATTCAATGAGGGACTTCCCTGGTGGCACAGTGATTAAGAATCCACCTGCCAGTTCAGAGTACATGGGTTCAATCCCTGCTCTGGGAAGATCCCACATGCTGTGGGGCAATGAAGCCCCTGCACCACAACTACAGAGCCCACGTGCCACAATTACTGAAGCCCACACGCCTGGAGCCCGTGCTCCGCAACAAGAGAAGCCACTGCAATAAGAAGCCTGTGTCCCACAATGAAGAGCAGTCCCTGCTTACCACAACTAGAGAAAGCCCACGTGCAGCAATAAGGACCCAACACAGCCAATAAATAAATAAATAAATGTTTTTTTTAAAAAAAGGATTCAATGAGGTAATATATGTGAAAATGCCTGTTACAGGTCCTGGCAGGTAATCAGCACAGCAAGTAATGTGAGCTGCCATTGTTATTATCATTAATGTAGATTATTGATTTCATTTGAAAATTTGCCATCATGGGGATAAAATATACATTTTGTGGACTTGATATTTTCACCAAAAACCTTTTATTAATTGTATTTTGCAGCCATAAGCAAATATTTGAATTCATCTAATGTTTGGAATCAAGATATACCCACAGAATAAACTCAGCAAACCTGTGTGTGGGTCTTTGAGAGACTTCAAGGCATTATTGTTTTAACAAATACCTTTGCCTCACCCAGCCTGTCCTTCTGCCATTAGTGAAAGTACACAGCTTCCACGCAGTCCCCTCATCAATTTAACAGATATAGAAACACCCAGGTAGGATTGTTGAGTGGCAAATAAATAGTTATATCATGTAAAATGCACAGCCACGTGATTGTGAGGTTAATAAAATAATGGGTTAATACATCCGCTAGCTGGCCAGGACTTCCAGAGGTCCTGTTGCTGGACCCCATCTATCCCTGTCCTAGCTGTGCTTTACCGCCACCTGGTGGTACCTCAAACTAAAGCTCAGGTATTGGGAATACTTCTGGGTCCTAGGTATTAGGAATACTTCTGGGTCCTATGTTGATTGGTACTTCCAGGGCAGCCTTGGTGATCCTAGCAACAGTGAGTTGGCACTTGTTTCACAAGTTTGATGCAAAAATGCTGGGCCACAACATACAGAGACACACCCTCCGCTTCCTAAGTCAGAACTGCTTGCCATTTAACCTTCTAACCTCACTCACCCCACCACATCCTCCCTTAGAAAGTAAACACTTTAGCCTCCACTCCTTTCATCCCCTGCCCCATATGCAAACAGGGGATGAACATAGAACAGGAATTGTAAACTGCATTATACACTAATTCTCGTTATTGATGGGGTATATTATAGTAGGGTTTTACAGTATTTGTTAGGAATATACCGGCCCCCAGACTCTGTCTCCATTTTAAGTGGAAAGGGTAGAAATTCATCACATAAGCCTGCAAACAAATGTGACAGTGATACGAAGGAGAGAAATTGGATGTTAAGTGGGCTTGAAACAGAATTTAATGTAATTAAAGATATCTGGAGAAAGTTCCCTAAAAAATGATTCCTTTGAAAAGATTGAAAGGTTAAGCAGGCAAAGGGGAAATGGATAATTTCTGGCACAGGCAATAGAATGTGTAATGGAGGTATTTCAAAAAAATTAACTATGCATTTTTAATTCCCCTTTGTAAATCACATTTTCTTGCAATTTCCCCAGCACCCCAGGTCAAGCCATAAGTTTTGTTGTGCACAGAGATGGACAGAAAACGCCCCTAGGGGGAGAAAAGGTCATACTTCTGCTTTGAGAATGACTGTTATTTCTTTGAGTTTATGGCAAGGCTACTTTCTTGTAGCCAAGCTTCAAGAGAGGGGACATTTTTACCCACTTTTATTGTTGTTTTGTCATTATTGTTTGTAGTTTTGTTTTTAATTCTAATAGCTTCTTTTTAAATATCGAGAGATTAGTCAGATGGATTCAAACAAAAAGATTCTACTGTAAGTCACCCTTAAGACAGGTCAGAGGATATAATATAAATGAGGTTTCAATTCTAGCAAAAAGGAAAGGAAAACTTGCCAAAGATGAACGAAGGGAGAGAAAGAGAGAGAAGGCCAGGAAGTCAAATTGGAGTGTCTTCACTTTCCCTGTAGTGGTAGCAGTTCAGGGAGGTACTGCTGCAATTAGGCAAGTGGATGGTGGAAGAACAATGGCTGGAGCAGTCTTGACAGGTAGACCAGAAGATGGTCTCACAGAGCTGCACATATTCCATTATGGTGGTACATAAAAGTAGGTTAGAGTTCTCATGTTCTTGGCTGAGAGGGAAGGGAGGGCACACTGAGCTGCCAAGAAAACTGGTGTGCCAGAGGGCCCTGCCATTGGAATGAAATGACCACAGATGCAGGACTACACCAATGTCAGAAAGACGTTCTCCTACATTTTCTTCTAAAAGCTTTATTGTTTTTGAAAGATCAGAAAGAGAAATTAAGGAAACAATCCCATTCACCATTGCAACAAAAAGAATAAAATATCTAGGAATAAACCTAACCAAGGAGGTAAAAGACCTGTACTCAGAAAACTATAAGACACTAATAAAAGAAATCAAAGATGACACAAACAGATGGAGGGACATACCATGTTCTTGGATTGGAAGAATCAATATTGTGAAAATGACTATACTACCCAAAGCAATCTACAGATTCAATGCAATCCCTATCACATTACCAATGGCATTTTTTACAGAACTAGAACAAAAAATCCGAAAATTTGTATGGAGACACAAAAGACCCCAAATAGCCAAAGCAATCTTGAGGGAAAAAAATGGAGCTGGAGGAATCAGACTCCCTGACTTCAGACTATACTACAAAGCTACCGCAATCAAGACAGTATGGTACTGGCACAAACACATAAATATAGATCAATGGAACAGGATAGAAAGCCCAGAGATAAACTATGGTCAATAATCTATGACAAAGGAGGCAAGGATATACAATGGAGAAAAGACAGCCTCTTCAATGAGTGGTGCTGGGAAAACTGGACAGCTACATGTAAAAGAATGAAATTAGAACACTCCCTAACACCATACATAAAAATAAACTCAAAATGCGTTAAAGATCTAAATGTAAGGCCAGACACTATAAAACTCCTAGAGGAAAACATAGGAAGAGCACTCTTCGGCATAAATCACAGTGAGATCTTTTTTCACGCACCTCCTAGAGTAATGCAAATAAAAACAAAAATAAATAAGTGGGACCTAATGAAACTTCAAAGTTTCTGCACAGCAAAGGAAACTATAAGCAAGACGAAAAGACAACCCTCAGAATGGGAGAAAATATTTGCAAACGAATCAACAGATAAAGGATTAATCTCCAAAATATATAAACAGTTCATGCAGCTCAATATCAAAAAAACAAACAACCCAATCAATACGGGGATATGTGTATAAAAACAGATGATTGAAGTTGGTGTACCCCCAACAAAATAATAAAAAAAAAAAAGTAAATGAGATGCAATCATAAAAATGAGTATATTTGTTGTCCTTTAACAGGAAGAGGGAATTAGACAAGGAAAATTTAATTTTATTTAAGGATTACTAATAAGAAGCATGTGACATTATGAGCACCTGTATAAGAAAAAAAAATTCAGTGGAACTCTAATGAGAGACTTCTTACCAAGGTGCAGAATGAGGATTCTGAATCCCTGAATCAAGACACAGAAAGCAAAAACAGGGTTACCAAAATGAGGACCAGAAAAATGGGGATTAGAAGGCAACTGAGAAGATACTGTGCTGACTCACAGTATCACCTAAGGTTGAAGGGACCACCCGAATATTTCAAGATCCATGATAATCTCCCTATGTTAAAGTCAGCTGATTACCAACCTTAATTATGTCAGCAAAGTCCCTACTCAACAGTACCTACGATCAAAAAACCTGGTCATGGGAATCTTGGGGAAGAAAATTGTGCTCTTCTGATGCTGCCTGATTCCAGATTTGTTTGGCTGACAAAATGTATTTCTGTACAATTAAGAATTCTTACTTGTATAAATATGTGAAACTACAAAATGTTGTGATTAAAAAAAAAAATGGGCAGAACACCTAAATAGGCATATCTCCAAAGAAGACATATGGATGGCCAAGAGGCACATGGAAAGCTGCTCAATATCACTAATTATTAGAGAAATGCAAATCAAAGCTAAATGAGGTATCACCTCACACCAGTTACAATGGGCATCATCAGAAAATCTACCAACAGTAAATGCTGGAGAGGGTGTGGAGAAAAGGGAACCCTCTTGCACTGTTGGTGGGAATGTAAATTGATACAGCCACTATGGAGAACAGTATGGAGGTTCCTTGAAAAATTAAAGATAGAGTTACCATATGACCCAGCAATCCCACTACTGGGCATATACCCGGAGAACACCATAATTCAAAAAGATACATGCACTCCAATGTTCATTGCAGTACTATTTACAATTGCCAGGATGTGGAAGCAACCTAAATGTCCATCAACAGATGAATGGATAAAGAAGATGTGGTACATATATACAATGGAATATTACTCAGCTGTAAAAAGCAATGAACCTGGGACATTTTTAGAGACATGGATGGACCTAGAGACTCTCATACAGAGTGAAGTGAATCTGAAAGAGAAAAATATCGTATATTTACACATATATGCAAAATATAGAAAAATGGTACAAATCAACCTATTTGCAAGGCAGAAATAGAGACACAGATGTAGAGAACAAACATATGGACACCAAGTGGGGAAAGCAGGGAGGGTTGGGAGGGAATGAACTGGGAAATTGGGATACAAAATTGTACACTCTAAATATATGCAGTTTATTGTATGTTAACTGTATCTCAATAAAAGTTCTTAAAAAAAAAAGGAAAAAAAGAAAGGTTTTATTATTTTACCTTTCACATCTATATCTGCAATCCATATGGATTTGATATTTGTGGATGGTGTGAAGCAGGGATAGCCAGTTAACTTAGCACCATTTATTGAAAGTAAGAAAAAGCCTTTCCTTACTGAACTGCAGTGTAGCCTGCATAAATGAGATAAGCGAATATGTGTGGGGCTTCTGCTTCTATTCTGTTATTGATGATCAATTTCTCTATCCTAGCTCCAACAATACACTGTCTTAATTACTATAGGTATATAATAGTCTTGATATCTGATATCAGCTTTGTTCTCTTTCTTAAGAGTGCCTTGGCTACTCTTGGTCCTTCACATTTCCCTGTGAATTTTAGAATCATACCTCAATTTCCACAGCAAAATCTCCTGGTATTTTGATTGGGATTGTGTTGAAAGTATAATTTAGAAAAAATTATATCTTTACTATTTTAGGTCTCCCAATCCAAAGACAGGTCATATCAACCAATGTATTTAGGGTTCTTTAATTTCTCATAACAATATTTAGTAGCTTTTAGTTAAGTTTATTCCTAGGTATGCGATATTCTTTGATACTATTATAAATGGTTTCATTTTTCAAATTTCCTTTTCTATTTGGTTATTGCTGGTATATAGAAAAAATTAACTCATACATCTAACTTGTTTCTCACAATCTCGTTAAATTCATTTATTGACTCCAATAGTTTATCTATAGATTCTTTTGAATTGTCTACATACACAATCATGTCATCTGAAAATAAGTTTATTTCTTCCTTTTCAATTCTTATTTACTTATTTTTCTTACCTATTACACTTCCTAAGACCTCCAAAATATGTTGGATGGAAGTGCTGGTAGAAGGCCTCCTTGTCTCTAGTCAATAGCAGAGGAAAAAAATTTCAATATTTCATTGTTTATTATGATGTCTGCTATAGATTTTTATCTACTATTTTATCAAATTAAGAAAAACCCTTTCTATTCCAAGCTTGCCCAGATTTGTTTAAATATTATTAACGTGTCAATTTTTCTCAAATGCTTTCTCTTTGTTTGTTGCAATGATCATGGATTTTCTCTTTTTTTCTTGGCAATGTGTAAATTACCTTAAGTGATTTTTGAATATTTAACTACCATTTTATCTGTGAAATAAATCCCATTAGTCATAATGTATATCATTTTGCATATAAATGGATTCTTTATGCTTTATTAAGAAGTTTTGAATCTACTTCCATGAGAGAGATTGATCTGTAACCTCATTTTCTTACAATTTCCTTGTCAAGTTTTAGAGTCAAAGTTATGCTGCTCTCATAAAAAGTAAGGAATTTTTCCTTTTTTCTATTTTACTAAAGAATTTGTGAAAATTTTGTTTTATCTCATCATAAATGTTTGTAAGTATTCACTTTTGTAGCCATCAAACCTGGGATTTTCATGATAGAAAATTACTTTTAGTGGACAACCTTTTGAATAAATATGACACTCTTCAGGTTTTCTGTTTCTTCTTTTATCAGCTTTGGTTACTTGTATTTTTCAAAAACTAGTCCATTTCACCCAAATTTACTGGTATAAAATTGTTTACAATAGTCTCTTTGTGTATTTTTGACATCTGTAAAATCTATAGTAATGTCACCTTTTTTTACAACTTATGTAGGGGATTTTTTTTTTTTACACTGGTGGGACAAGAATAGGATAAAAGAGTCCACCTGGATTAATCATCATTTCAAAATCCTAATTTAATTACATCTGCAAAGACCCTTTTTCCAAACAAGGTAACATTCACAGGTCCCATGGATCGGGTATGGATATACCTTTGGGGACATTACCATCCAGCCCATTACTCTTGGTTTGCACCAGTCTTACAATGATGTGCCCAGATGTCATATTCTGTGCACTTATGATGCTTACAGTAGGCTGAGTTCTTTAATCTACAGCTTGATTTACTTTTAAATGGAATACTCTGTTATAACCTCTTCAAATGTTGCTTCTGCCCCATTCTCTTCTCTCCGGGTCTCTAATTAACATATTTAAGACCTTCTGCACATGATTTATATGAAAGGTATGCTAGAGAGAGCTTATACCAGCTTGCCAGAATCAATTGGTAAATATTCAGGAATTTTGTGAGATATCTGTTAAATCATCAGTAGCTTGGTGATAGCATTTACACCATGGCAATCAGTTGTATCACTACAAATCAAGAGGTTCTTTTTCAGAGAACTGGATTTAGCTGGAAACTATTACAAGACTGAGGTCTGGGTTGAGGCACCTGGGATTCTTGTGGTTTTCCCTCATCTCTACAAGAGAAATCACCCCTATCCATTATGTCTTTCATGTTTCATGGAGGAAAAAGGACAAGTCCATACTGCAGAAAAGGCAAACCAGTTACAGATCACTCACTTTTAAGTAGTCCCAGAACTTCCATTTGTAATCATTGACTCAAACTATATCACTTGTCCACTTCTATCTACAAGGGAGGCTGGAAGATGTAATATTTGTTAACCTGAATACAATGTTGCCCCTAAGAAAACTGGACTTCCCTTAGTAAGGAAAAGGAAAGAATGGATATTGGGTGGGCTATCTCTGCTACAGTTAGCCAGCAATCTCTGCTGCAGTTCCATCCTTAACCCTTCTTTTATCTTTTCTTATCTAATTAATAAACTCCTCTATATAATTGGACAAGAGAAAATTTTTCTATTCCAAATACCTTATCAAAAGCCCAAAAAGAGTCCTATAATTTCATATTTGCGTGAAAGAAGCATGACTTCCCTATCTGTTGTGATCTTTTATCAATGAGAAGGAAATAATTTTACTGGCAACATGTTTCTACCTGACTCAGTTCTTCCCTCAAATAAGAAATTTTCAGTAAATGACTTCTTTACTGATCTCTGAAGCCTGACCTTGGTCACAGATTTCTGCCAAACTGCTCTTAAGGAATCAGGCTTTCAAAGCAACTTTTTAAAAATATGTCTTAAGTGAAACATATTATTTTAAAATAGCTTTGTACTATGTAATGTAATAAAAGGACAACAGTTTATTTATCTTAAAGAAGAGATCATAATTGTAGTATATCTTAATGGAGCATGTAAAGATATATTAGTGATGATGATGTATATCTATATCATTGGTAAGAGAGAGAAAAGGCTTAAGTTGGGCTGGGTTCCTAATTAAGACCATAAAAACTATGAGGGGGTGAAATATATTACCATGGAAATTAACTGAGTCAACTTAAGATGCAACAAATCAAAGAAGAGAAAAACTCCTCTTGGAAATGATCCTTTAGAGGGTGAAAGAAAGACCAGAAGCCTATTGTAACTCTTTGAGATTATGAAGTATAATTTAAATACATCTGAAAAATGCAGATACTGATTTTGAGAAGGTCTAATTTCAGATAATAATAAAACCCCAGGTACCTTCCATGATATTCTGCAGACAGCAGTTAGAAGATAGGTGATATAAATATATTAGATATCGTTTTTAACATTTACCCAGTAATCAGAAAATCAATCTCCAACCTCTCCTTTTGTTCCTTTCAGAGTAAACAAATAGGATTAGGGACACTAGTTAAAGCAAAGAGGGAAAAAGAAGGAAAGAAATCACATACTTGCCACCAATTAAAAAGGTGCTACTTTGTTAACAGTCGCTCACTGCTTTGGGAGGAAATTTTTCACTTCTCTGATCCTGTTGTCATGGCAATGGAAATGGAGATCTCTATCTTCCTAGCTCTGAAATTCCATACAGCAATGATTCACTAAAGTATGAGACAACTCTGGAAGAAAAGGCATTGGGTGGGAGGAGTAACGATTGTTGAGCCCCTGCTAGGTACAAGGCATTTTGCATCATCTCATTTAACCCTGACAGCAATACTGGGAAGTATCTTCAATTTACAAAGGAGGAGGGCTTCCCTGGTGGCACAGTGGTTAAGAATCTGCCTGCCAATGCAGGGGACACAGGTTCAAGCCCTGGTCTGGGAAGATCCCTACATGCTGCAGAGCAACTAAGCCCATGTGCCACAACTAATGGGCCCACGTGCCGCAACTACTGAAGCCTGTGTGCCTAGAGCCAGTGCTCTGCAACAAGAGAAGCCACCACAATGAGAAGCCTGCACACCACGATGAAGAGTAGCCCCTGCTCTCCACACCTAGAGAAAGCCCGCGCAGCAGTAACAAGACCCAACACAGCCAATAAATAAAAATAAAATAAATTTTAAAAAATAAGTATACAAAGAAGGAAACTGAGGTCCAATAAGCACCTTAACCAAGAATATATAAGTAAGTACTAAAGTTGGAATTCAGATGTTCTGACTTTAGAGCAGCTATAGCCCCTATATCATAGTTCTTCCAGACCAAAGAAGAAAATAGTATAACTTTTCACCCTAGGTCCTCAGCAAGAGGATGTGCAGGATGGTTCTACACACACAATTTACTCCTCAGCACAACTTAGAAAGAACTATGTTCATGTACAAAGATGAAGTGACATATACAAGGAACACAATTCCTATTTGTAGAAATGATGGGGAATTGATACAAGTCTGTCTGACTGTAAATTCAGTCTTCTTTCCACTCTCCTATCCTACCTATTACAACTTGAAGTGGTTACAACATGCAGTCTGAAAGCAGCCTATTAAAAATAAACCATGTATACAACAGATGCAGAAGTACCAGCAGTACTGCCCTATATTTATCTACTGCATAAGTGTTTAATATCATCCGGAACTTGGCTCTCAGTGCTGCTAAGCAATTTCGTATATTCTGAGAGATTAGGCAGGATACAGAGATCCTTCTGGCCCTGTCAAAGCAACCGGTGCCAATGCATTCTGTTCTCCATCACCAACGGAACCAAGCAAAACTGCATAACTATAATAAGATCTGATCTACTTTAGTTTATACAATCCAGGGGTACAAGGGAACTGATATCAAAATGGATGTCTATGTTCCTGAGAAAGGCTTGGTTTACATAATCAGAAGTCCCAGAGGTGACCATGCAGGAGCTGCTACCTGCTGAAAGGAAACATACAAGAAAACAAGAATAGGAACACTCATGGATATTCCTAACCAGCACAATGCCAAAGTCAAACGAGAGATCTGGTTAAGACTGAAGCCACAGACCAACCCTTATCTGAAAAATCACACTCATGTAGCAAAAGTTTTGTTAGAAATCTAGAGTATCAGATCGAACTACATAAACTCAATAGTTCACTCCGTATCAAAAGTTCACAACTAAGACTACAGAATTTATAAACCACTTGCCATAGGCTAACTTGTCACTTGCCGTAGATTTGGCTTGCCTGATTTTCCTGGGGAACCGCGCCATAAAGAATTATAATATATCTAATAATGGTTGTTTCAATCTGTCAAGAAGCGAAAGCTAAAGCAATTTGGTAAAGGAAAACCTAGTTAGGCACTTTTCTTGGTGCTTCTCATATCTCATTGTAGCCTTCCCACTTTGAGGTATATAGAATATTTTTGTACTAGAAAATAATCATCAGTTCCTCTCACATTCCATTCTTGAGAAGCTATGACCCAGTTTGGGAGACTTCAGTATTATATTGAATCCCTCCCTCATGTCCCCCAGTAAGCAACCTAGAATCACCACAAGTCAGAAAATATGAATTAAATATGAAATATGAAGTAAGTCAGAAAGAGAAAGACAAATATTGTATGCTAACTCACATATACAGAATCTAAAAATGGTACTGATGAACTCAGTGACAAGAACAAGGACACATGTGCAGAGAATGGACTGGAGAACTCGAGGTTTGGGAGGGGGCGGGGGGGTGAAGGGGAAGCTGAGACAAAGTGAGAGAGTAGCACAGACATACATATACTACCAACTGTAAAATAGATAGCCAGTGGGAAGTTGTTGTATAACAAAGGGAGTTCAACTCGAGGACGAGGACGGAAGATGACTTAAAGGACTGGGACAGGGAGGGTGGGGCGGACGCGAGGGAGGGTGGGGGGGAGTCAAGAGAGGGAGGGAATACGGGGATATGTGCATAAAAATAGATGATTGAACTTGGTGTACCCCCAAAAAAATAATAAATAAATAAAATTTAAAAAAAAAGTTCCGAGGGAATGGACAAAAGAAACCAAGGGGAAAGAGAAGAAATAAATAGAAAATATTAAATAAAAATATGTGCTATAAAAAAAACAGCTTTATTGAGACATAATTCACTTACCACATAATTTGCCCATTTAAAGTGTACGATTCAATGGTATTGGGTATAGTCACCGAGTTGTACAACCATCACCACAATAAATGTTGGGACATTTTCATCACCCAAAGAAACACCATATTCATTAGCAGTCATTCCCCACCACCCCTTCGCATCCGTAGGCATCCACTAGTCTACTTTCTGTCTCTATTTTCCTACTCTGGATATTCCATATATATGCAACCATACACTCTGTGGTTTTCCGTGACAGTTTTCTTTCACTTAATATAGTTCCTTTCAAGGTTCATCCATGTTGTCATACACGTCAGAACTTTCTTTCTTTTATGAAATCGTTGTATGGACATACCATATTTTGTTTATCCATTCTTCAGCTGATGGATGTGTGAACTGTTTCCATGTATGGCTATTACTAACAATGCTATTATGGCCATTCATGTACAAGTTTTTGGGTGAGCATATATTGTCCTTTCTTTTTGGTATATACCAAAGTACAGTTTGATAGTAGAATTGCCGGGTCATATAGCAAGTCTATGTTTAACCTCTTGAGGAACTGCCAGACTCTTTCTGAAGTGGCTACTCCATTTTACACTCCCCCAGCAGTGTTTCAAGGGTCCAACTTCTCTCCTTCTTAACCTACATTTATAATTATCTCTTTGATGATAGCTCTCCTTGTAGGTGTGAGGTGGTAGTTCGTTGTGGTTTTGACATGTGTTGTCCTGAGTCCTAATGATGCTGAGCATCTTTCCATGTGCTGATTGGCTCTTTACATATCTTCTTTGGAGAAATCTTTATTCAAGTCCTTTGCCTATTTTTAAACTGTGTTGTTCATCTTTCTGAGACTTTTTCTCTTGCTGAGTTGCAGTAGTCCTTTATATATTTTGGATATTAGTCCCTTATCAGATAAATTATTTGCAAATATATTCTCCCATTCTGTGTGCTGTCTTTTCACTCTTTTGATAGTGTCCTTTGATGTACAGGTTTTTTTTTGTTTTGATGCAGTCCAGTTTATCTGCTTTTTCTCTTGTTGTCTGTGCTTCTGGTGTCATATTTAAGAAATCATTCCTTATATTACTCAGCTATAAAAAGGGATGAGATAGAGCTATATGTAATGAGGTGGATAGAACTACAGTCTGTCATACAGAGTGAAGTAAGTCAGAAAGAGAAAGACAAATATTGTATGCTAACTCACATATACGGAATCTAAAAATGGTACTGATGAATTCAGTGATAAGAACAAGGACGCAGATACAGAGAATGGACTGGAGAACTCGAGGTTTGGGAGGAGGTGGGGGGTGAAGGGGAAGCTGAGATGAAGCGAGAGAGTAGCACAGACATATATATACTACCAACTGTAAAATAGATAGTCAGTGGGAAGTTGTTGTATAACAAAGGGAGTCCAACTCGAGGATGGAAGATGCCTTAGAGGACTGGGACAGGGAGGGTGGGGGGGGGGGGAGTCGAGGGAGGGAGGGAATACAGGGATATGTGTATAAAAACAGATGATTGAACTTGGTGTACCCCCCAAAAAAAATAATAAATTAAAAAAAATAATAAACAAAAAGTAAACTGACCTTATGCGTATGGATTTATTTCTGGACTCTCAATTATATTCCACTTACTATATAGGTCTAGTTTCACACCAGAACCACACTGTCTTGATTCCTGCAGCTTTGTATTAAGTTTTGAAATCAGGAAGTGTGAGTCTTCCAACTTTATTTTCAAGATCATTCTAGCTATCCTGGGTCTCTGGGATTTCTATGTGAATTTTCGAATCAGCTTGACAATTTACTCAAGAAAAAAAAGAGCTGGAATTTTGGTAGCGTTTGTGTGACTCTCTAAATTAATTTAAGGAATATTGCCACCGTAAAACAATATTAAGTTTTTTGATCTATGAACATGAGATGTACTTCCATTTATCTAGATCCTCTTTAATTTCTTCAGGAAATACAAATGTACACAGGAATCATAAATAAGAGAATCTAGGAGAACGCACAGAGTAAGGAAAAACTGTCTGAAAACTTTCCAATTTCTATAAAGCTTGGCTGTAGTGTATGTGTGTTCCTTTGTTTCCTTATAGTAAATCTGCTGTGCTTAATTGGCCTTGAATGGGTTTCTGCTCCCTGTGATCAAATGCTTCTGGGCTAAGACGTTATCTGTCAGTATCAATAAGACTTTGGAAAGTTCAGTGAGTTTCTAAAATCAGAGCATTGATAAATGGCAGAGTTGAGATTTGAACTCAGGTCCATCTGACTCCAAAGTCCATGTTCTTTCCATTACCATCCTTTATGAGTCCTTGGATTTAACCATATGCCAACATACCTTTGAGAGTTAGGCCAAATTGTAGACCTACTAAGTAACCACTTATCAAATTGCACACCTGCCTTCTTGAGAAATTTTTCTTAAGTGGCATTTCTAATTTTACATTTGGCTGTCTAACTATACTTACTCTTGTCCTTCAGCTGTAACCCCTAGAAGTTTCCCTTTTTATGATTTTTCTATATGCTTAGTGGTTGAAGCTTTGATTTCTCACACTCTGAGGATTATAGGAAAAATTGCTGCTTTTTCATAAATATTAATATATCCCACATCATGTTGGCTTTTAATAATAGCATGATTTTATGGTACTTCTTATCTTGCTCCAAAAAAATTATGGACATTTGCAAACCACAGCTTTATACCAATCAATATGACAGTGTGGAAAAAAGTGAACACTTTCCACACAATTTCAGCAGACAGATTTTCTTCTCTTCTTTCTTAATAACAGTGGGAAGTCTTCTCCAGTAACAAATAACACTGAAGAGACAAAGCCCAGAGAGGAGGGGCAGAAGCTGGAGATGGTGTATTTTTAGTCATTTTGATTAAATTATGGAGATGTGAAGTTGATAATTTATTGAAGGGGAGCAGGGAAGTCTATGTAAATGTTTGCAGATGAATAATTAATGTGACTTTCTGACATCACTAGGCCTTTAATTAAAACCACTGTGAAATAAAGCAAGAACCAAAGAGCACATTATTATAGCAGATAATTGTAACTTTCCTATCCTAAGTAATGTTTGCGAGTCCGTGCTTAATTTGCATCTTTAAAGGAAGATAGACCCTACCTAGGGTGACAGTTGTTTTTTAATAGCCTAATGTAACTACTTCCCTGCAGACCAAAAATCTATTAATATATTAATGAATTTCCTCCTTCTAAAATTTTACCCAGAAAGTTTTGGCTTTTATTTGCTGGTTTTGCTTTTTTAAATGTTGAATTGATTTTCATTTTAGGGCAATATATTGGTGCCTCTCAACAGCTTAGAAAGTAAAATGAATACCCAATTTCTTTTAACATTAAGCATTTAATGTGTTGTTCCATCTGCTACTTACAACATCTGATTGAACATCTGACTGCCTAAGGGGGGGCATTCCTCATCTCTTTCATGTTTTATTCTTCCCTACGTCTTTCTTACTCACTTTTCATTCTCATAGTCCCATTTTTTTATCTGTTTTCACTTTGCCCATCTTTATTCTCCTTTTTCTGTCTCTTTCACTTCTGCTTTTGTCTCTCTCTCTCCCATCTGCCTCTGCTTATCCTCCTAGTCTTTTCCTTTACTCCTTTTCCCTCTGCTGTTTATTGCTACTTGTTCTGTATGCTTTTTCCCAGTCTGTCTTTTCATGCTCTACTGGACCTCTATTCTCATTTTCATGACCATAATACCTGGATGAATACTGAATCCACGAGAGCTGGGTGGTTCCCCGCCAGCTCCAAAGGCGACACTCCTTCAGTAGAGAATTTTATGTATGCTGAGTATGTACTAAATATATATAAAGAACTATACCATGCCATACAGTTCTTTTAAAAATCTATTTTCTGACACACACTGGGTTTCAAGTCAGGACTTCCGGTCCTGGTTTTTAACATTTATAAACTGTATATGCCTTTGGGCAAATCGCTTTACCTTTGGGAGCCTCAGTTTTCTCACTTATAAAGGAGAGTTGTTTGGGCTCCCAAAAGTTCCTTTCTGTTTCATAACGCTGTTACTTATCCACACCTGCTTGTGGAAGGAGGTAGGAAGATCCAATTCCTAGTCCTTCTACAGGCATTTGCTGGTTGTCCAAATAAATTGATGTCTGGTGGAATTTTAGGCAACAAGGAAGATATTTGGGCAAGAAGTCTCCCCTTGTAATACACTTCTTGTGTCTATACTGCTAAGGCAAGCACTGAACATGGAGATCAGGGAAGAAAAGGAAGAGTTTGAAGTCACAGTCCCCAGAACATCCAAGATGTGGGATGCTCCAATGAGAGAAATTATTAAACCTGACTTCCTGTTTCCTCCTACATTATGGGTCCTGAGTTCTTCATATAGAATTCAGAGCAACTTCCTGCTTCATCCCATTTGCCCATATTCAGTACAAACCCAGCACAACTGAGTTTGACTATGTAAATACCTACCACCCATAATCACTTATATGAGCTACTCACTTTGTTTATTTGGACCTCTTAATTAAAATTTAGAGGCTCAGCCAAAAATTTTAAAATATGATATGTTATAACAAAAATTAATAGGTAAGAAATAATGGCAGGGTGAATGCAAGATGACGTGTGAGGTTAGGACAGGTAATGTATGCCACAATATATGCCCACACTTACTATGGGTCAGCCAGAAATTTGACTCCGAGCTTCCTGGCAGGCAATGCAAAGAGGAACATGGTCAGTTATAAAGTACAGTATTCCTTAAAGGGCAAACAAAACAATAGTTTAGGAGCAGCATAACTATTCCAGGTACCAAGAACAGAGAGAAATTTCTCCCAAGAGTACTCATACAGAAAGTAGTGTATAATGTATTAAATCATAACCTCCACAGCATCCTTACAGTTAGTACAATAATAAGTTTTATAGGTGCTGTCTATACTATCCTTCAACAGGTAAATAATGCCCGATTGCGATGCTTACCATGTGTCCTTAAATTTCACGAAACACGGTAGTAACCATGCACATCATTAAATATTTCAGATTAATTGATGCCACGCTTAGTTTCATTAATTACAACACAAAATTCCATTCATCTATGTTTAGTCTTCAGAGTTTGTATGTTCAAATATTTATAACGATAAAAAACTAAATTTTACCAAAATCCTAAAAGAAGGGTCTGGGAGACATGGTAAACTTTCTCTGAAAATGTCAACTTAGCATGCTTCTGTGCCCAAAACTACAAAAGAAAAGCCGGGTTCCCAAAGATAAACAAACAAAACTAAGCTGTCTCAAGGGGGTGTAAGAAGAATAGTACCAGGTAAGGATAATACGGTTTCAAAATAATTGTTAGGATTATGTGTTAAGATAAAACTATAATCAAGAAGCCTAAATTGACAACTTAAATACAAATGTGGCACCATAAATTGTGGATTCATTCACTGAGTGCCTCAGTTCGCTTCATGGACTATTCCTCTATTGTTTAGTCCTAGTTCCTTTCCTAGGCTTCCTGGGAATAAATGATCCAACTGATCTATAGGATGAGCACTCTTACCACAAAGATGTTATATACATAGTCTTAGTCTGTTTGGGAGGCTATAACAAAACACCATAGACTGGGTGACTTACAAACAACAGGAATTTATTTTTCTGGAGGTCTGGAGGCTGGAAAGTCAGAGATCAAGGTGGCAGCATTCAGCGTCAGGTGAGAGCCCCCTCCTCACAGACTGCCATCTCCTCCCTGTGCATCCTCCCATGGTGGGTGAGGCAAGCGGTCTTTTCTGGGGCCCCCTCTAAAGGCACTAATCCCATTCACAAGGGCTTCACCTTCATGCCCTTCTCATTTCCCAAAGGTCCCACCTCCTAATACCATCACCTTGGGGGTAGGATTTTAACATATGTGTTTTGGAGGAGCATAAACATTCAATCCATTGTGTATATCACAAAGACATAATAAAATGTAAATAAGGAGGGGTGAGAATGCTGTATCATACAGTTCACACACTAATTGTCTTAATGTTATGTAGGAAACTGAAGGTTGCTAAGCTACCGCTGCTGGCAGCGCTCACCTGTTTCACCTTTAGTCATTAGCACTGTGCTTTTAGGTGTGCTTCCCAGGGATTCCACGGCATCAGCTCCACATCAACGGAGTGAGCTCAGACAGACCCAACACCGTACTGGGGATCACTTCCTGCAGAAACTGTTGGCCATTCATACATCTGGACTTCTGCAGCCTTTTTTCACCAGACTGTTAAAATTACTCTGGTTGACCCTACCTCTTAGAAAAACCTTGGTGATTAAATGACTGTATCCAACCACATTCTGAGATGACAAATTATTAACAAACACCAGGAACTTTCGATATCAATACTCAGAGTCTTGTCCACATTAATTTGAGGTTCAGTAGCAGTTTCTGTTTCCTTCTACCTCCCAGAAATTTTACAAGTTTACAAGGGTTTAACAGTCAGAGGGTCCAAATACCTCTTCCCCACTGGAGGTTGTTTTGAGGGGCCTGATGTCATCTGAGGTGAGGACAGATCCCTAACACCGGCAAACAAGTGCACCTGTGAGCTCCTTCAGTGTAGGGTCTGTGACATTCAACTCTGTGTCTCCGGTGCCTAGCTCATAATGCCTGGCACACACAGTGGGACCAAAATGAAGGTTAACCTGAATTGAATATGTAATTTATCATGATCAATAGAACAACCAAGGGTATTTATCCATCTCAGCTAATCAACAAGAGTGCTTCTAAGGAGAAGTCGAATAAAGGTCAGAAGATAGACTGGATACAATAAGGAAGATGATCCTAAGCCATTTTAAAGGATACTTTCATGAAGCTGGCATATCCTTGAAAAATGCCTCAGGTGTATGTGTCAGGGACAGCATGTGGCATGTGGCCAAGCTAATGCTATCAGTAGTTATGCTTATAAGAATGTTAATATGGATCCCTGGAAGAGGAGGCAGTGGCAGCATAATTGTGTTTATTTTTTCATATCCTCACATAAAAACAGGAAGGACAACTAGACAGCAACCTAAAAAAAGCCATGAACAACATATATTTAAAATTTGAATGACAAGATATGCTTACAAACCACAAAAAACAAACAGGTGTGCAGTGAACCATTAAGAGCCACAAAACGTGTATGGTACTGGTGCCTGTTTTGCAGGGGAAACAAAGCTGAAATTAGGCATCTTCCGTTGGATTTGACAACAGAGCCCCTTGATCAGTTCAGGTCCTTCAGGTAGAGATGCTAGTACAGACTCAGGAGTGCTAGAAAGGGGCTGAACAGTGAGGAGGAATAGATGCGAGCGCCATGAAAATTGAGCAGAATAGGGGAAAAGGAACAGGAACATCTGGACCAAAGTAGCATAGGTAAACAAAGTCAGAAAACCCCAGAACTCAAGCCACCATATTTTTAACACCATGCAAAAGACAAAGCTCTGTGAAATTAAATAAACAAACACACAAACAAAAGCCTTTGCTGAATCCCACCTCATTCTAAAGGTTCAGGAAATTTTCACATTAAGATAAGCGAAGGTAAAACATCTAAATCAAAACCCAAACAAAATTACTTGGTTGGCCAAAAAGCTCGTTCGGGTTTTGGTAACATCT
This sequence comes from Hippopotamus amphibius kiboko, assembly GCF_030028045.1. Lineage (NCBI taxonomy): Eukaryota > Metazoa > Chordata > Mammalia > Artiodactyla > Hippopotamidae > Hippopotamus > Hippopotamus amphibius. Next base: position 52,992,533 of record NC_080195.1, on the reverse strand, counting down.
TACAGAAAAACCCAAGCAAACATTTTGGCCAACCTAATATTATTTAAAAATGACAACAGGGAACTGAATCAATCAATCTCTCTCTCTCCTCTCTCTCTCTCTCTCACACACACACACACACATTTCAGATTATAGTTCATGTCTAGGTCGGAGAATGTGTAATCTTTCTTTTTGTCAATACCCTTTCCTTTCCACAAAAAACCATGAACTCTTAAATATCTATTGCAAAGAGAATACACACACAATTTTTCCAAGAACAGAACCAATGAACCAAGTAGATCTATGTGGGTCGGAATCGAAAAGAGAGCTAAGGCCGTCACGGGGCAGCTCTGCCCGACTCAGGGTTATCTGAATGGTATATGTGACTTTCTTGTCAACCTAGAAAATCCATATTCGTTCAAGTCTCAGGTTACTTCCCCAAGGCAGAGTACAGACAGAAATTGTGAAGGGTCTATTTATATGCTAACAAGCTAGCTTATTACTATTTCATGGTGCTGGCAGAAGACACGAGATTCCTGGATCAGAGACAAAGGACTTTATTACGACAAAAGTAGTAGCCAAAGCTTCACGTGTGTGCCAGTTCCTCAGGTCCTCCCAGTCTCATGGGGATGACACAGGTGGGTCTAGATAGCTGTCTACATATGCAGTGGGTCGCATCACAGGAGAGGAACACTACACTTGGAGATTCACCACTTTTACAGCGAGTTGTAAGCAAGCCTTTGTCTCAGGGAGACATTACCTTATCCTCAAGATTGCTTGCTGCAAACCCAACTCTAAAGAATGGCCCAAGTAAAGGGAGCTCAGGGCCTTGCATTCTTGGAATATCCGGCAGGAGCACACAGGGATCCTCAGGGCCCATGGAATATTGCCTCATAAACAGCTTTATTTTCTACTTACATCATACCGTGTTCTAACTACTCATTACGTGTCTTTTTTCCGAGTGCACTTTGAGCTCCTTAAGGACAGGGATTATTTGTTTATATTTTTTATCTCTAACAGCTACCCAGTGCAATGCTTAGTACTTAATAGGGAGTCACCAAATAAGCGATGGATGTATTGAATAAAATCTGCCATGGTTGTAGTGACTTATCTTTCAAGCACTCTTCCTGGTGGGAGGACACCTCTTGGTGGGCATGCTTGTCCCCAAGGCTTGCTTAACTGGCCTGCTCCTCGTGTCCCAGGCTCCTGGGCATATATGTGGGAGTAGGATAAATGCACATTTCCTAAAAGGAAATGCAATCTTTACTGATGGTAATAAAGTCCAGAAACCCCAAGGACTCCTCAGATGGAGAAAGGACTACATTACAGTTCCTGACCCCAGATGAAACTCTTCCTTCGCCTTTGGGTGTCCTTGCAGGTGATTAATATCACAGTCGCATGTGCCCCTAGGCTGTAACGTTGCACTGCTTCACATTTCACTCTGTATGCCAAGCTGCGCAAATACGTCTTTTCTTTATGTCCAGCAGCACAGATGGGAAAGAATGGACATTCATGCCTTTATTAAATGCCAAGGCATATCATAAGGGAAACAGAGACAGTACCATTGACCTTGGTTGGCTGTAACTTTGTGTCACACAGGCCCCATTTCATCTCATGAGGCCTTAGGGCGGACAGCTGGGGAGTTCCTGCTTTGAAATTCGCTGAGATTTACTCCTTCTGATCCACACCATACCCTTTTCTGGACCAGGAGTCCCACATTTGTCAAACACTGTTTTGTCACAAGATCTGTTTTCTCACCATTTGGGGGCCTAGTCTTTGTCACATTGCCATCTGTGTGACCCTTCCTCTTTTAAGAGTGATTGCACCCACCTTGCCTTAGTCAGCTTGGGCTGCTATAACCAGATACCACAGGGAACTCCCCGGCAGTCCAGTGGTTAGGAGGCTGCGCTTCCACGCCAGGGAGCATAGGTTTGATCCATGGTTGGGGAACTAAGATCCCGCAACCACACGGTGCAGCCCCCCCAAAAAATTTATACATATACATATATATATATATCCCCCACAGACTGTGTGACTCAAACAAAAGACACTTATTTTCTCACAGTTCTGGAGGCTGGAAGCCTGAAATCAGGTGCCAGCAGGCTGAGCTCCTGTGAGAGCGCCTCTTCCCGGCTTGCAGATGTCTGCCTTCTCACGTCACGCTCACAGGGCCTTGCTTCCATGAGTGCTCATAGAGAGACAGGTATTCCTCTTTTTCTGGGGGCATAAATCCCATCACGAGGGCCTCACTTGCATGGCCTAATCCAAAACCAGTTACCTCCTAAAGGCCCCACCTCCAAATACCATCACGTTCGTGGTTAAGGCTTCATCATAGGAATTGTGGAGGAACACGTTTACGTCTAAGCCACACCTGGATAATCTCCCATTTTACAGTCAGCTGATTGGCAAACTTAATTCCTTCTGCATCTTCATCCCCCTTTGACGTGTAACCTGACATTCACAGGCTTGGGGATTGGGGTGTAGACATGTTTGGTGGACCATTATTCTGTCTACCCCAATGGCTTTCTCAAAAAAAAAAAAACAACTAACTAGTAAGTAGCTGACAGGAGCTAGAAAATATCAGGGAGCTATGCATCACTCCCACGTCTCATATGTACTTCCCAGAAGAAACTCACTCACTGTAATTACTGGCTTCTCTCTGCTCCAAAGAGATGGAGAGATTTATCTGATTGGGTAATTAAGGAAGAATACATTAGGCATGCTTGGCTCAGAGCCTGCCTTCTCTTTTGGGGTGTGAGGTATTTATAGGGAGCACTCATTTCACTGCTCGTCCGGGGACTCTGCCCTGCTGGGAGCAAGTGCTGGATGGAGGGCCGGGGTGAGGCGTCCCTAAACCTGGGCGTCCCTTCATGATGGGTGAAGGGGAAACCTGTGAATTCTGCAGCTCGGCACCAGCAAGCCCATTTGCCTAACAGATCTAAAGCCAAATCCTCCCGTTTGGCTTCTCTCAGTAATAAAGGTGATATTTTGGCCCCATCTCCCGACTCTTTTGTCTTATTCCTTAAACTGTTCAGAATCCAGGTGAGAAAGAGGAGTACCTTTACTGGCACTCGATCAGAGACCTCAAGAGGAAGCACTTAATTCAAATGATGCTATCTATTTCCCCAGAATGTCTCATTTCTGCATAAGTGATTACTTTCTGAGAACAGAGCTTATTTCAGGAAACACTATGGCAGTACAAGGATGAGGAGTCCAGGTGTTGTATTAATCCTGCCTAAATTCAAATGCTGGCCCTACCATTTACATGTTGTGTGAAACTTAGCAAGGCAGTTAACCTCTCTGTGCTTCCAGTTACACCTGTAAAACAGGAATACCAATGCCTAACACTTCTTAGAGTTGTTATGAATCGTAAGTGAGACAATAGAGGTAAAGCACACAGAATAGTGCCGTGCCCATTGTAAGCTTTCAATGCAATCTCTGTATTATGTCATATACGTATTTGTCGTATACATATTGTATTTAGTATAGGAATACTGAAAAATTTTTAAAGAAGCAGGGTTCCCTGAAGCTAGGATATGTCTTATTCAACTTTATATTCCCAGGGAAAGCACAGTGCCTTCACGGAACAGAGCTTAATACATGAATACGTGAAATGAGAAATGAAATTTAAAACTAAGGTGAGAGAATTGTTCTAACACATAACACAATTTGTTTACTAAACTTAACAGCTAACACTAGGGCTTCATGTCCACTTAGCCAAAAAATCAACAAAACATACGTTTTTTTAAATTTTTGCATTGGAAACTACATTCCAAGGATAATCCCAAAGCATTTTACTATTGCCTGGTGCAATCACCAGTCACTGCTTCCCTCTAGTGGAAGAAGTGGTATAGTGCACATAAAGGTCGCATCCTTACCAGCTAACTGACTCCCCTTCTCAGAAAATAAAACAATTTTTCTACTCAAATATTTTCCCAAATACTCAAACATTTTTCATGTTTCAAAATTTATATTAACATCTCCAGTAACAAACTTATTTGCACTTATAATTTAGTCCCTTCGGAAAGTCAGTCATTAAGTATGATGTTTCACTTTTTAAAAATTTGCACCAATTATAATAAATTGCAAAATAAACAGACTTAAAAATTGCAACAAAAAGTCACACGTGAAGAATGCCATTTAGAAGTGTAACAAGTTACTCGAGCGTACTTCTATTCTGTTATTACTTAAATATTTGTGATTAATCCCTCCAATTTCTAACCTCAGTTTTCAAACCAGTTCCAGATCACTAAGTTCTGCAGAGGAGACACAACGACCCCTTAACTCAATTCAAAATTTTTTTCTGAGCATCTAGAATGTGCAAAGTTGGGAAAGAGAAAAAGTTGGTGGAATATACCAAAATGAAAAAGATATAGTCTTTGCATGTAAAGAAAAAAATACATGGACACATATACCACTAAAATGGAAAGAAAACTGTCAGAATACTATTCTATTCATGGTCCAAACTCAGAGACATGAGAGTAAGGGAAAGGTTTGCTCTAGGAAATCTTCCTAAAGTAGATAGTAAATGAATGGGTTCTTCTTGAAGGATGGATAAATCTTCAACACAAATAAACAAGGGAAATGTTAACTCAGATGGAAGAAAAAAAAGTGAACTAATACACATTAGTGGAAAAGTACAGATTGAATTTTGGAAAAGATGACCAGTCAGGAATGGCAGTAATGACAGGTATATTCAGAAATGAAATCAGAAACAAGAGTTAGTTACAAATCACGGAATGCCTTCTGAGAAATTTGTACTTTTATTTATCTGCCAAGAACAGTTAGTGAAAAATTTTTAAGAGGTCTCAATAAGAGCCACATTTTTTAGAAAGAAACATTTTACTATAATTGAGAAGATAATTTAAAAAGAGAAAGCCTAAAGTTAAGGAGATCAGTTTTAAGGCTACTGCTATAGTCCAGGCAAAAGAATCTGAACTTCAGCTGGAATAATGACAATAAAGAAAGAGACACTGACACAAAATGCTTCAGGAGAGGAGAGATCAAGATGGTGGAGTAGGCGAACGTGGCGCTTACCTTCCGCCACAAACACATCAAAAATACATCTACATGTGGAACAATACTTACTGCAAACTAACTGGAAACTGGCAGAAGGACTCCTACACAACCAAGGCTGTAAGAAAGATACACGCGTATAATAATTGAGCAGGACAGGAAGGACTGGGGCAAAGACTCCAACACAAGCTGTATCTGAGTGGAACCACAGACACCTACGCAGGCAGTGCAGTGGACCTCTGTATGCCCGTGACCCCATCTGCTTCAGCATCCCCTCCTCTGGGGCAAAAGTCCCAGTGCAGGGAGAGGGGAAAACACACACTTAAAGGGAACAGGGCTAGCTCAAGCCTGACCCTCAGGGCTTCTGCTCCAGCAACTTGAGATCAGCCTCCGCCCCTGACAGGGTGGTGACAGCCACTGTGAAGAGAGGAAGTCCTGCCTCACATCCAGTGCCAGTTCTAGCCTCTCCATCTCCAACCCCACTTCCTACCAAGGTGATAGCTGCCTGCACACCCTGAGGAAAGATGTGACTGATGTCCACACCAAATCCAGCTCTCCCACCAAAGGCACTGGGCACACACGGTCTGTATAGAGCCACTCCTACATAAGAACACCTCTTTAAGACCACAATAGGTAACAGTTTTACCTAAATTCATAGAAGCAGAGAAAGTTAAGTAAAATGAAAAGGCAGAGGAACTACTCTCAATTGAAGGAGCAAAAGAAAATTCCTGAAAAGATGGATAATGAAAGAATTTGCCACATAAAGAAATCAACACATTGGTAATAAAAATGTTAACTGATTTAGGGAAAAGAATTGATCTAAACACTGATCATTTGAACAAGGATCTAGAAAACATAAAAATGACCCAACAAAAATAAAGGATTCAGGGACTTCCTAGGTGGAACAGTGGTTAAGAATCTGCCTGCCAATGCAGGGGACACAGGTTTGAGCCCTGCTCCAGGAGGATCCCACATGCCACAGAGCAACTAAGCTCGTGTACCACAACTATTGAGCCTGTGCTCTAGGGCCTGTGAGCCACAACTATTGAGCCCATGTACGACAACTACTGAAGCCCACACCCCTATAGCCCGTGCTCCACAACAGGAGAAGCCACCACAATGAGGAGCCTGCACACCACAATGAAGAGTGGCACCTGCTCACTACAACTAAAGAAAGCCTGTGCACAGCAATGAAGACCCAATGCAGCCGATAAATAAATTAATTAAATTAATTTTTAAAAAAACAAATAATGTATTATAAAAAACAAAACAAAACAAAAATAAATGATTCAATATCAGAAATTTTAAAAACACACTAGAAGGAATGAATAGCAGACTAAGTAATACAGAAGAATGCATAAGTGATTGGGAAGACAGACTAATGGAAATAACCCAAACAGAAGAGCAAAAAGAAAAAAAAACTAATTAAGAAAAATGAAAGCAATTTAAAAGATCTCTAGGATAACATCAAGTGTTCCAACATTCACTTTATAGGATGGATAAAGAAGATGTGGTACATATATACAATGGAATATTACTCAGCTGTAAAAAGGAATGAAATTGGGACATTTGTAGAGACATGGATGGACCTAGAGACTGTCATGCAGAGTCAAGTGAGGCAGAAAGAGAAAAACAAATATCATATATTAACACATATATGCAGAATATAGAAAAATGGTACAAATCAATCAGTTTGCAAGGCAGAAATAGAGACACAGATGTAGAGAACAAACATATGGACACCAAGTTGCGGGGGTGGAGGGGGATGAACTGGGAGACTGGGATTGTCATATATACATTACTAATAAGAAAAAAAATCAAATTGTACACTTTAAATATATGCAGTTTATTGTATGTCAATTGTATCTCAATGAAAGTTCCTAAAGAAAAAAAGTTAAAGGTAATAAAAAGCTATGATACAGAAAAAAAAAAAAAGAAAAATGAAAGCAATTTAAAAGACATCTAGGATAACATCAAGTGTTCCAACATTCACTTTATAGGGTTCCAGAAGCAGAAAAGAGAGGAAAGGGAATCAAAAATGTATTTGAAGAAATTATGGCCAAAAGTGTCCCAAACCTGAAGAAAGAAACATGTCCAGATACAGGAGGCACAGAGGGTCCCAAACAAGATAAACCCAATAGACCCACATCAAGACATATCATAATTAAAATGGCAAAGTTAAAGAGACAATTCTAAAGGCAGCAAGAGAAAAACAAAAAGTCTTATATAAGGGACCCCCCATAAGGCTATCAGCTCATTTCTCTGCAGAAACTCTGCAGGCCAGAAGGAAGTGGCGTGATATATTCAAAGTGCTGAAAGGGAAAACGCTGCAACCTAGGATGTTCTACCCAGCAAGATTATCATTTAGAATGGAAGGAGAGATAAAGAACTTCTCAGACAAGCAAAAACTAAAAGAGTTCATCAATATCAAACTGACTCTGAAAACTATAAGACACTGTTGAAAGAAACTGAAGACAACAGAAATGAATGGAAAGATATACAATGCTCATGTATTAGAAGAATTAATATTGCTAAAATGTCCATACTACCTAAAGTAATCTACAGATTAAGTGCAAACCCTATCAAAAACCAATGGCATTTTCCCACAGAACTAGAATAAATAATTCTAAAATTTGTATGGAAACACAGAAGACCCCAAATTGCCAAAGCAATCTTAAGGAAGAAGAAAGTTGAAGGTATCATGCTCCCTGATTTCAAACTATACTACAAAGCTACAGGAATCAAAATTGTACAGTACTGGCACAAAAACAGACACATAGATCAGTGGAACAAAAAGAGAGTCAAGAAATAAACCCATGCTTACATGGAAAATTAATTTATAACAGAGGAGACAAAAATATACAGTGGGCCAAAGATAGTCTCTTTAATAAATTATGTTGGGAAAACTGTACATCCAAAAGAATGAAACTGGGCCATCTTCTTACACTATATACAAAAGTAAACTCAAAATGGATTAAAGACTTAAATGTAAGACCTGAAACCACAAAACTCCTACAAGAAAACATGCAGTATGCTCTTTAACATCAGTCTTAGCAATAATTTTTTGGATCTATCTTTTCAGGCAAGGGAAACAAAGCAAAAATATGCAAACTGAACTACATCAAACTAAAAATCTTTTGCACAGCAAAGAAAACCATCAACAATTAACATATACACACTATTACATATAAAATAGGTAACCAACAAGGACCTACTGTATAGCACAGGGAACTATTCTCAATATTTTGTAATAATTTATAAAGGAAAACAATCTGGAAAAGTGTACACACATACACACACACACGCACACACACTGTGTTAAACAATTTATATGTATTAACTCATTTATTTTCATAGAAAACCAATGAGATGAGTACTATTATTATCCCTGTTTCAAATATGAAGAAACTGGAGGTGGTAAAGATTAAGAAATGTGTCCAAGGTGACAAGCTAGCAGATATTGCAGCTGCAGCAAGACTGCAGCTCTGCAAAGGGCCTAGAACAACAAACTGGCTAGACATTATGCGACTCTTACGTCACTGCTCCTCACCCCTCAACTTTGGGTTATGTGCCCCCCTACATGCACCAACAGCTGCCTGTACTTCTCCCTTCAGAGCTCTTAACACAGTATTATAATTTCTCGTTTTCTTACCAGAGATTTCTTCTAGAATATGAGATTCTTGAGGTTAAAAACTGTAACTGTCTTGTTTTCTATTGTATCCACCTTGCCTGACACACAGCAAGTGCTCAATAAATTTTTTTTAATGAAAAATTTTTCCCAGGATTGAAAAATGGGAGTTTTTTAAAGTAAATAGGAGAGTGTGACAAGAAATCAGAATCATTAAAAGCCCTTCCCTCAGCTAGATCATCAGAGATCATAACTGCTAATACTATTAAACCTTATCAATGCCAAGTCACTCACCAGTACTAGAAAAGTCGTCCCACCAGAGCAAAAGTCCCACCGGAGACATCTCCTCTTCTTACCTGAGAGAGGTAAGGAAAAGGAGGAAGGACAATTGTATGTTGTAATAACATTATAATAAATTTCATGTCTTAAAATTTTTAAAAGTAGTTACTTTTTAGAAAGACATCTTTGGATATATGATTCCAGCACAAAATATTAGGATGGGACCCATTCTACTAGAGCACTGAATCACACACAAACCTTTAAAAAAAATGATGGATTACTTAAAGCTAACTCAATGTAGATTTGTATGGGATAATCTGCAGTTGTCCCAACATAAATCATGGTAGTAGGATGAATGCTACTTCTCTGTCAAAGGTGCCACCATCCAGGAGTACTGACCTTCCTCTCTCCTGTGTTACTCCTTGTAGTCAGTCATCCACATGAACTTCAACAAGTTATCAGAACAGTAATACACTCATCCAGTAACACACTCATTCAATCTTCCTTAGTAAATTATGGCTCTTCTGCATCATCAGTAAGGAGTTAAATGTTACACACACTTTGCAGATTAGGAAACCACAGATATATTGAGTCTTTTCGCTTGGAAGATGGCATTTACTGGTTTTCTTCAACAGGTCTAAATCTTTGTGATCTAGGATTAACCAGTGGTTTCTTAAATTTGACACCAAAAGCACAGGCTGCAAAACAAAAAATTAATTGGACTTCATTAAAATTTTAAACTTTTTTATTTCAAAGGATACCATCAGGAAAGTGAAAAGACCACATACAGCATGCGAGAAAATATTTGCAAGTCATATATTTTATAAGGAATTTATATCTAGAATATATAAAGAATTCTTACAACTTAATAGTAAATAAAAGTAATTTTTAATTATTTATTAAATTAAAAATGGGCAAGAGTCTGAATAGACATTTCTCCAAAGAAGACATACAGGTGGTCAATAAGTGCATAAAAAGATGCTCAACATCATCAGCCATCAAGGAAATTCAAATCAAAACCACAAAGATATACCCGTGTCATAGCTACTAATATGGCGAAAATAATAAAGACATAATAACAAGTGCTGACAAGGATGTGGATAAATTGGAACCCACATACACTACCAGTAGGAATGTAAAATTGTGCAGCCATTTTGGAAACCATCTGGTGGTTCCACAAAATATCACAGAGAGAATTATCATAGGAACCAGCAAGTCCACTCCTAGGTACATACCAAAGAGAAATTAAAATATGTAACCACAAAAAAACTTACACACAAATGTTCATAACAGCATTATTCATAATAGCCAAAAAGTAGAAACATCTTAAATTCCATCAACTGAAAGGTGGATAAATGAAATGTGGTAATCCAAATAATGGAAATTATTTGGCACTGAAAGGAAAATGAAGTACTGATACAGGCTACTATGTTGTTAAACCTTGAACACATTAAGCGAAAGAATCCAGATACGGATCATATGATTCCACTTCTGTGAAATGTCCAGAAGAGGTAAATCCATAGACACAGAAAATAGATTTGTGGTTCCTGAGGTTGGGATGAAGTGGGGGGAGGAGATGGGGGAAGGAACAGGGAATGCCTGCTAATGTGCATGAAATTTCTTTTTGGAGTGTTAAAAATATTCTAAAATTAGGCTGTGGTGACGGTTGCAAAACTCTGTGACTATATAAAAAACACTGAACTCCACACATTAAATGAGTCAATTTTATGGTATGTGAAATATATTTTAATAAAACTATTTTTAGAAATACATAATTACGTTAAAAACTTAGCCTCATGCTTAAAAATAATAAATTCTCAGACACCAACCAAAAAGAACAAAACAAAGCAAAAGCAAAAGAAAACTGTCTTTCCTAGTCCAAACCACAGATGTTTAACTAGGTTTAGGGATAGGCAAGAATGACAGCTTGAACTAGGTTCAGAGGTGCTTTCACTTTAGTTTCCTCACAACTTAATACATAAATAGGGTAAAGAATATAAATGAGAAAGGATGCAAGAGGGTCGACTTGGCTCCCTACTGACCCCTGTGTATGTCATGGATGCACACCCAAAAGTTAGTGGTCTCGACAGTCCACACAGAGTTAGATATTACAGGTCAGAGGAGCACAAAGCTGTAAGCTCGCTGTTTATTTTATTGTAGCCTTAATGCCCCAAAACAACTCACAATAGAATAAACAAAGAGGTGTTTCTTTCAAAAGGCTGTTTAAAGAAACCTTGAAAAAAATATTAGAGAATATAACTGAGTAACCAAGAAAGAAAGAGGACTCGACATTGGAAATTAAAAAGGAAATATAAGCATATATAGAGAAGACTGAAATAATATTGTAAGAAATTTATGTTCAATGAATTTTAAATTTGAGAGGAAATGAAATATTTTTCTAGTAAAGTTGAATTATCAAAATTTTTTCAAGTAGAGGGAGAAAATCTAAGTAGATTAATAAACATAGAATAAATTGGAAATTCTATAAAAGATCTGTACACACCACAACCATAACCCCTGCACCCTTCAAGAACCAGACCATGAGATTTTATAGGTGAATTTTAACAAAGCTTAAAGAACAGATAGTTCATATATAAACTATTACAGGGTACAGAAAAAGACAGTAAGTTTCTTAATTATTTTATAAAGCTAGCATAATCCTGACACCAAAACTTGAAAAGTATAAAACAAGAAAAGGTAATAATAGACCATTTTTATTGATTAATAAAGTACAAACACCTTAAATAAAATATAAGCAACTTATTCCAAAAGTGCATATAGGATGACCAAGTAAGGTTTATTCCATGAATGGATAACCAATTTAACATTTAAAAATCTCTTGATGTGACTCGGCAGCGACCACTGCCCAGATCCGACTTTGCTGGCTCGCAGCTTGCTCCACTTCCTCTACAACCATGTCTGACAAACCCAATATGGCTGAGATTGAGAAATTCGATGTCGAAATTGAAGAAAACAGAAACGCAAGAGAAAAATCCACTGCCTTCAAAAGAAACGATTGAACAGGAGAAGCAAGCAGGCGAGTCATAATGAGGCATGTGCCACCAATATGCACTGTACATTCCACAAGCATTGCCTTCTTGTTTTACTTCTTTTAGCTGTTTAATTTTGTAAGATGCAAAGAGGTTGGATCAAGTTTAAATGACTGTACTGCCCTTTTCACATCAAAGAATGGAGAACTACTGACAACAAAGGCCACGCCTGCCTCTCCCCATCTGCCTGTCTGGCTGGCAGGGAAGGAAAAGAACTTGCATGTTGGTGAAGGAGGAAGCTGGGTGGGACGACAGTGAAATCTAAAGTAAAAGCAAGCTGGTCCAAGGAGTCCTGCAGGCTGTAAAATCCAGTTTAATCAGAGTGCCATTTTTTTTGTTCAAATGATTTTAATTATTGGAATGCACAATTTTTTTAATATGCAAATAAAAAGTTTTCAAACCTAAAAAAAAAAAATCTCTTGATGTAACCATTTGAATAAATTAATGGAGGAAATCATATGATGATTTCAATAGATGCTACAAATTATTTGATAAAATTCAAAGCCAATTAAAATCTCTTGTAAAACAGAAATAGAAAGAAACTTCCATATATACATCCTTATAAATATCAGCAACCAAAATTAAGCATTGCATTTAATGGGACATTCTCATTATATTCAGGAATAAAATGAAGACATCTCTAATCTTCATAATTATTAAATATTGTTTGGCAGTCCTATCCAATAATAGAAAAGAAAGGAAAAAATGAGATATAAATGTTGTAAACAAAGAGGAAAAATTATCACTATCACTGTCTATTAAGAAAAATCAAACTAATCTGAAAATCTATTCAACCTAAAAAGAAAACAAAAAAGATGGCAGTGTGAAAGAGAAACAGAAATGACCTGTCCTACATATTAGCCATTTGGAAAATATATTAGAAAAAAATCCAATTCAGAGCAATGATAAAACTCATAAACTGCATAAGAGTAACTTTTAAACACGTACACTCAACATATAAGAAAAATAAAATCCAAATATTACCAAAGGATATAAAACAGGGCCTTAATAAATTTACATTAAAACTCATAACCACTATTATTTACTTGCTGAATGTTAGGCATGGGGCTAAATTCTTTATAAATATTATATTATTTAATCATCTCAATAACCCCATTGAGTAGTTGTGTTCATTGTGTTCATCTTCATTTTACAAGTGAAGACACTATAGATCACAGAGAACACATCACTTACCTACAGACACACAGTCTTTAAATGGTGAAGAGAACATTCAAATCCCATTTTGTCTGGCTCAAGGCCTGAGCTCTTAGTCACTATGTAATACTCAGGAGATTGAAAATTAAAATGAATGGAGGAACCACTCAGGGAACTTAAATGATTAAGGGGCAGAAGGGAAAGTGTGGGGAAATTGAAGAACATATGTCGTCCCTGAACTGGGCAACTACTACTCACCAGGCAACTGCCAATATGTGGACCTGTGAGCCCAGTATAGGCAGATTTTCCAATTCTTAAAAAGAAACTAGAAATCTGATGTGGATACCCAATGTTCTATTTCCAAAACTTTAAGGAGGGCAGGGTGGGGAGTGATGAAAATGGCAGTCCTTCCAGGGGAATGTCCTTCCACAGAAACAATGAAAAAAATAAGTAAAAACTGTCAGTCAATTTTGTTGGGACCCTGGAAAGGTTTTCAGCAACCAAGTGAATGCTGAGTCAAGAAAGAGGCAACTTACAAAGAGTAGGAAAGTAGTGCAGCATTTTTACTTGTCCTTGCTACCAGTTCCTCATCTTAGCAACAGTTTTGAAGATAGCGGCCCATGTTCACACTGTTGTACCACAGCCCCTGGTTCCAGAAGGAACAGAACACATCTTGCTTTCAAAGAATTGTGTTTGTCTTTTTTAACTTGTCTGAGGGCTACCCGAAGGACTGACACAAGGTGCCTAATGGATAGAATATCAAGACAGAATATCAGTATGAAAAAACAGGACTTGAACAACACTATAAACCAACTAGATCTAACAGATATATAAAGAACATTCCACCCAAAAAAGCAGATACACATTCTTCTCATGGAACATTCTCCAAGAAAGACCCTACCTTAGGCCACAAAACAAGTCTTAATAAGTTTAAAAGATTGAAATCCTAAGAAGTATTTTCTTTGATACACACCTTGGAATGAAGCTAGGTATCAGTAACAGAAGGAAAACCAGAAAATTCACAAATATTTGGAAATTAAACCACACAGTTTTAGATAACCAATGGATGAAAAAAGTATTACAAGGGAAATGTATACCTTGAGATGGGTGAAAATACCTTGAAATGGATGGAAATAAAAATATAACATACCAAAACTTATGGGATACAAGGAACGCAAAGCTCCAGAGGAAATTTACAGTTGTAAATGCCTACCTTAAAAAAGAAGAAAGATCTCAATTGATAACCTAACTTTACACCTTAAAGAACTATAAGGAGAAGAGCAAACTAAACCCAAACTAGAAGACGGAAAGAAATTCTATTCTAAAGAATTGATTAGAGATAAATTAGAGTAGGAAAAAATAGAATCAACAAAACAAAAAGTTGGTTTGTTGGTTAGTTCCTTGAAAAGATCAGCAAAATTGACAAACCTTCAGCTAGACTTACAAAAAATAGAGAAGTATTAAATAACTTGTCAGAAATGAAAGTGGGGACATTCCTACCAACTTTATGGAAGTAAAAAGGATTGTAAGAGAATGCTATGAACAACCATATAGCAAAAAAATTAGATAACCTAGATGAAAGGACAAACTCCTAAAAGCACACATACTACCAAACCTGACAAAAAAAATAGAAAATCTCTATTTTTTTATGTGACCTATAACACATAAAGAGACTGAATGAACAACAGTAAAAACAACAACAGTAACTGAACAAACCCAGGAATAGATGACTTCACTGATGAATTCTACCAATCATTTACAGAAAAATTAACACCAATCCTTTTCACACTCTTCCAAAGAATAAAAGAGAAAGGAGCACTTTCTAACACATTCTATGCACCAACATTACCCTGATACCAAAGCCAGACAAAGACATCACAAGGAAAAAAAAACTACAGATAAATATCTCTTATGAATATAGATGCAAAAATCCTCAAGAAGATACTAGTAACTAAAACCAGAAGCATATTAAAAGCATCACACTCTACACACTACTATATACAAAAAAGGATAAACAACAAGGAACTATAGCACATGGAACTATAGTCAATATCTTGTAATAACATACAATGGAAACAAATCTGAAAAAGAACAGATATATATATATATATATATATATATAACTGAATCACTTTGCTATACACCTGAAACATTGTAAATCAACTATACTTCAATTAAAAATAAAAATAAAGGGCTTCCCTGGTGGCACAGTGGTTGAGAGTCTGCCTGCCAATGCAATGGACACAAGTTCAAGCCCTGAGCCAGGAGGATCCCACATGCCTCGGAGCAACTAAGCCCATGTGCCACATCTACTGAGCCTGTGCTCTAGAGCCCTTGAGCCACAACTACTGAGCCCACATGCCACAACTACTGGGGCCCCTGTGCCTAGAGCCTGTGGTCCACAACAGGAGAAGGCACCGCAATGAGAAGCCTGCGCACCACAGCAAAGAGTAGCCCCCACTCACCACAATTAGAGAAATCCCATGTGCAGCAATGAAGACCCAATGCAGCCAATAAATAAATAAATAAAAATAAATTTAAAAAAATAAATTTAAAAAAAAAATTAAAAAAGCATCACAGTTCATGACCAAGTAGGATTTACCCCAGGAATGTCAGGGTGGTTCACCATATAAAAATTAATCAATGCTATGCACTACATTAATAGAATACAAGAGAAAAAAACACATAATCATCTCAATTGCTGCATAAAAGGCAATTTTAAAAATCCAACACTTTCTTTATAAAAACACTCAAAAACAAGGATAATCTGATAAAGGTCTTTGATGAAAACCCCACATCATACTCAGTATTGAAAGCCTTCCCCTTATGATCAGGAATAAGGCAAGGATGCCCACTTTCATAGCTTCTATTCATCATTGTTATGGAAATTCTAGTAAGCATATTAGGCAAGAAAAATCAACTCCATTCAAAATGGACAAAAAAGAATAAAACCATCCCTATTCACAGATGACATGATCTTATACTGGGTTAGACAAAAAGTTCATTCAGGTTTTTTCATAAGATCTTACAGAAAAATCTGAATGAACTTTTTGACCAACACAATAGATAGAAAATCCTTTAAAACTCACAAAAAACTGTTAGGAATAATAAGCAAATTCAGCAAAGTTGCAAAATATAAGGTCAACTCACAAAAATCAGTTATATTTCTATACACCACCAATGAACAACCCAAAAAATGAAAGCAAGTAAACAATTTCACTTACAATATCATCCAAAAGAATAAAATACCTAGGAATAAATTAAACCAAGCAGAGGTTGAAAGACTCATACACTGAAAGCTACAAAAGATTGCTGAAAGAAATTAGAGAAGATATAAATAAATAGAAAAATATCCTATGTTGATGAATTAAAAGATTTAGTATTCTTAGAACAGCAATACTAACCCAAAGCAATCTACAGATTCAATGCATTCTCTATCAAAATTCCAGTAGGCTTTTTGCAGAAAAGGAAAAGCCAATCTTAAAATTCATGTACAACTTCAGGGGGCCCTAGCAATTGAAAACAATATTGAAAAAGAACAAAGTTGGATAACTCACACTTCCTAATTTCAAAATTTACTATAAAACAATAGGAATCAAAACAGTGTGGCACTGGCATAAGATACACAGATAGACTAATGGAATAGAATTGAGAATCTAGAAATAAGCCTCACATCTATGGCTGTAATGAACTACATAATTACGTCCTCCTCAAATTCACATGTCAAGGCTCTAACCAACACACCCACAGCCAACAGTAAGAGGCAAGA
This sequence comes from Hippopotamus amphibius kiboko, assembly GCF_030028045.1. Lineage (NCBI taxonomy): Eukaryota > Metazoa > Chordata > Mammalia > Artiodactyla > Hippopotamidae > Hippopotamus > Hippopotamus amphibius. The sequence continues at coordinate 52,975,657 of NC_080195.1, read as the reverse complement.
TGTGGCACAATTTGAATTCTTTTAGATATAGCTGGTGAGAGTGCAAATTGGTACTACCATTTTGGAAATCTGGCTGGCAGTATTTACTAAAGCCAAACATGAGCCTATTCTATGATCCAGGAATCCCACACTGGTCTATTCCAAGAGAAATGAGCACTTACGTCCACCAAAAGACATGTACAAGAAAGTTCTAAATAGTTCCAAACAACAAACAGTCCAATGTCAATCAACATCTAAGTTGATAGTTTGTGGTATAAGCATACAATGGAATATAGCACAGCAATGAAAAATAACTATATACTGCTATGTGTAAGAATGTGGTTTAATCTCACAGACATAATGTAGACTGAAAGAGGCCAGAATAAGAATCATATTGTGTGATGTTCAAAAACGAGAAAAACTAAGCTATAGAAACAGAGATCAGGACAGTACTTAACTTTGGGAGGGGTAGTCACTGGGTGAGGACATGAAGGAATCTTCTGGAATATTGGAAATATTCTGTATCTTGATCTGGGCAATTTAGACATAAATGTATATGTGTGTAAAAATTCTTCAAGCTGCACACTTAGCTTTGTGCACCTAACTCTACTTAAGAAAAAAAGAAATACATACATACTGAAAAGTACTAAAAGAAAATATGTGGGGAACATTTATATAATCTTAAATGATAACAAAGCATGACCCCAAAGAAAAAAAGCTAGAAAGGGAAAAATTTAACTTCATAAACCAAAAAATATAAAACTATATGGCAAATAAGCCAGAAAACTTTATTCGCAAAGTTTTATATAGTCTTATACTGCAAAGAATTAAGTATTTTAATATGTAAGAAGCTCTTAAAAATCAATAAAGAAAAGACAAAAGCAAGACTAGGAAATTTACAAAAAAAGAAATCCAAAGTCATTAAAAATATAAAAAAGAATACAAATTAAACAAAATACTATTTTTCACTTAACAGATAGGAAAAAATGAAAAACATGTACAGAACTGGACTTGGCACAGGCAAAGAGCATTCTCACATACTACTGGTGGAGCTAGAAATTGGCCCAGCTTTTCTGGAAGGCATTTTTAAATATAGTACTTTCAAAACACCAAAATGAGCACACTTCCTTAATCAAGCAATTCCACAACAGAAAATTTATCTTAAGGAAAAAATATGACAAACTTGTAAAATGTTTGTACAATGATGGTCAATGAAGCACTGTTAAAAGCAACAAAATAAATTCATATAATAAATTACGTATATATTTTTAAATAGCTACTCTTTACGAAGCACATATGAGCTAATTTATATATGTTATCTCTAGTTTTCACAAGAATTCTGAGAACTATTATATTATTCCCATTTTCATGCACAGATGAGAAAACTGAAGTTCAGAAAAATGAGATTTGTTCAAACTCAACAATCTAGTAAGTGGCAGATACAGAATTAAAACAAACTTGGCCTAACTCCAAAAGCCAATGTTCTTTAATTTAGATTACATTTCTTGACATGGAAGAACATTTAAACCATAGCATTAAATGAAAATGCTGTTTATAGAACAGTTACATGGTTTGATTCCATTTTGTAAAATATACACATACCTATAGATATCAGATGTATAGATTTGCAAGCGAAAAATTCTAGAAAGGTACACATGAAAATGTTAATGAAGGTTATCCCTTGGATGTTTGGGGAATTTTTTTAAACTTATGCTTGTTTTTCTTACTTTTCTACAATAATTACATTTAATTCATAAATGGAAAAACAAATCTACAAAACCAATGCCCCTTTGAAGTTGCAAACCATAGCGCATCACTTATGTTACTTCAAATGTAGCATCCATTTGCTTCACACATTTTTAGATAAATAAATAAGGCAAACCTTTAATATATTTATATTCAACAAACAAGTCTTGAGCACCTACTGTGTTCTAGGTACTGTCAGGTAAAGGATTTTATTTCAGTGCATCTAAATTCTCCTTCTGCTCCTAAGTGTGGCACCAAAGGTACCCACTCTCTCTCTCACTCCTTAATTACTATTATTTTCATTTGGATTTTAAATCTTATCTCTAATTATTGAATGCAATTAAACCCATATTAAGAGAATATCTGGCATTATACTACCAAACCTTGGCCCACCTCAGTGATTTAGGCTTTGGAGGGCCAAACTCTCATATCATCACCTCTGTACTGCCCTCCTCCTGAGAGGAGAGGGAATGCTGGCCCGAAGTGGATTCTTAAGGTTTATTTCAAAAAGGGAGGGGCAAACCTCAAAAACGTGGACCCCACTGGCCACCACCCCAAGTGCAAATTCCCCACCTGTTAAATATTCCTTCCCATATCTCTTCCCCATCTTCCTACTCCTTTTCTTTCTGGAACACTGGCTCCTAACTCAACCCTCCCTTCTTCTATAAGACCATTGGATGGTGTGATTTTAAAACCCATTCACGCCCTCTCCTCCCTCCAGCCCTCCAACCACATGACTAATTCAGCAAGAAAACGCTTGGAGGTTGAGTTTCCACAGTCAGGACAGCTCTTCCCAGAGAAGATGGAAACAGCTGCTCACCAGCCCCGGCGAGACAAGAAAAGAGGATGCTCCTGCAGCATGAACTGCCGAGGGGTGTGTGGGGGTGAGGGTGAGGAGGAGAGCAAAATCCTCCTCTCTACACTCTTTTACTGTGAAGAAAGATACATTTGACTTTGCTAACGTGGGTGTTAGAAGGATTAAAGCCTTCCTGGTACCACTGAAAACAGTACTGACGCTGTTTGTAAAGGCAGAATTTTAAAAGTTTTTGGGTTTTTTTTTTTTAATTAAAAGAAAAAGCACAGAAGTTGGCCACATTACCCCAATACCGATTAGAGTCTACAGAAAAATAACATTTAGCAGAACCATTTACTAGCAGCACAGTGCCCATCAGTAATGTGACACTCTGGGGTACCACGATGGTTATATACAAAAGTCATATAGCCCAGGAAACAGGGATTTGATTGATGGCAACAGTAACCTCTGTTCAGGTCTGCCGCCCTCGTGTGGTTGGACGCGGGTTCATCGCTAACATTTTGTTAGTTCGAGTGATACCTGATGGGTCCTATTTCACACACAAGAGCTGTGAACCTCCACAAGAAAACGAGGAGGGGACCTCTCTAAGGCACCGATTCAGAGCCCTGAGGCCTGGTCACTGGGCGGTAGCGACGCCAGCCTGTGGGCATCACCTCTTTTCTGGAAAGCGTGACCGCCCCTGCGCTCGCACCCACACTGAGAGCCCAGAGGCAGCCCCTCCCCAGGCAGCGGCGGGGCGCCCCGCTCACCGCCCCGCACCCACCCGCATCGGCGGCCTGCGCTCAGGGAAGCGCCCGAACTAAGCCCGCGGGCATTGTTGTCACGTGCGCTCCGAAGGTCGCCTAGACGACCCGGCCCGGCCACACCCACAGCGTCTGGCAATCTAGACCTGTCTGGCACCAGGCAAAAATGGAAGAGCCTCCAGAAGAGGATCTGGACGAAATCCAAAGTACAGCCAAGTCCCCAGATGACGGCCACACAGATGGCCAGGAAGACAACAGACAGAACCAGGATGAAGTGGAGGCGGGTGACCAGACTGATCACAGAGCAGCTGACCAGGCTGCCCAAAGAGTGTCTGGCCTGGCTGAACCCAGCATAGTTGATCAAGCTGACCACAAAGCATATGAACCCACGGGGGAAAGAACAACTGATCCGGCTGACCTCAGAGCATCCAACCATGCTAATGTTGCCGATCTTAGAGCATCTGATCCGGTTGACCGAAGAATGTCAGAACAGGGGAACAGCAAGGCCTCTAGCCAAGCTACTGGTGTCGAGCCTGACAGCCAGATGTCTGCTCTGCCTGAACAAGGTACTTCTGAACAGATTGAACAAAGGGCTTTTGAGCAGATTGATCACAGAATGTCCAGCCTAGCTGAGAGAAGAGCTTCTGAACAAATTGACCATAGACCATCTGTCCCATCTTTACAAAGAGCCTCTGTGCAGAGTGATCACACAATGTCCCACCCGGCAGACCAAAGAACTCCTCAACAGATTGAGAGTAGATTGTCCGGCCTGGTTGAGCGAAAAACTTCTGAACAGCTTGATCATCAATCGTCTGACCAAGTTGACCACAGAACATCTATAAAGCCTCATCGCGAAGTGTATGAGCAAGCCACTACCCCAGCTGAACACCAGGCTGCTGACCCTGACGAGGCTGGCAGTGCATCCAAACAGGTTGACAGCTTAATGGAAGAAGATGATTACACAGAAGACAACCTGTTTGACTATGGAGAACGTAGCAGGTCTGATGACAGATTATTTCACCAGCTTGGCTACAGCAAGAAAGACAAAGAGGCTGACTTCAGAGTACAGCCCTGCAAATTTGAGCCTAGCCAGACAGACAGCAGTATATCCAAGGCTTCCCTTGAAACTGACACGGAAAGTGTAGTTGATCTGCAAGCATTCGTCCCATTTGATAACAGATTCTCCAGTATTTTCCAAATAAAAGACCAGGCTTACTCCAAAAAATTTCCCTCCATTGAAACCAAATTGGATTCTATCAGCAGTCAAGAAAAAACTCAACCTATGGAAACCAAGCCTGTAAGTTGAAGGGGCATTTGATACCCACATGGGAGGTTGGAGGTCAAGCCAGGGGCCTGGGAGAAGGCAGGGGGAGGGCACATGTTGTGGTATGTGTGACCAATAGGATTCAGGGAGGGCCTGAGAAGGGTGGGAAATAAAGAGATGGGTTGTCTTGTCTGCTACCCTAAGTAAGGCCATCAGAAAGGATCAGTGAACCAGGATTCAGGAGACCTGGGTTTCAAGTCCTGGTTCTGCTGCTAACACTGGAACACTTAAGTCTTTTCCCCTCTCTGGGCTTCTAACAAAGGAAAGGAATTTGAAGTCAGTTGGAGATCTCTGTGAAGGGAAAAGTATTTGAAGTGGATTGGAGATGTCTAAGGTACCTCCTGGGACTTAAGGTGCAATACGTTGCCTGGACAATTAGCCAGGTCTCCCAGAATAACATCTTTAATTACTGTTGCTCAGATCCCATCAATACCAGATTCCACTGATAACAGCAACAATAGCAACAAAACTTCCTGGGGATTTTCAATTCATTAAAGAGTCTTTTGGGGGATATTTCCATTTTAGGATGGTATTTCAGAATACCAGGAAAGAGGCAGTTCTCAGGCATACAGTCAGTCTTATAGCAGGCGATTCCCTCCTCTAGTATATGAAGATCCTTATCAAGTTTCACTACGATACATGGAGAAGCACCACATTCTGCAAATATTCCAGGTAAACCTCTCAACCTCTTTTTTAATTGTAAGTTTTAAAGTAATTACAATGTAAAAGACAAACTTTAACCTGGCTTTTAAGAGGTACAAGAAAGGGAGTTTGCTATGAAAGGGATATAATCTCAATGAGAAGTCAGTAAGTGCATTAAGATGTATTAACCAAAAGTAGTAAGTGATAAACACCAAATGAATGATTCTTACCATGATATGAAGCCCTTCAGAGGAATCAGAGATCTGATAGGTTAGTTGCTAGAGAAAAAAATTGGCGAAGGGTTAAAGTTTGAGCCAGACTAGGAAGGAAGGACAAAATATTGGCAATTGAAAAGGAGAGAGAAAGACTTCCCCGAAGGAATATAATACTTTCAAAAGATGACCAACCTGTGACCATCTAAGAAACCACATTCTTTAGGAGAAAAATGAAGTAGTTAAAAGTTGCTTCTAATTATTGAAATTACGAATTTTATTGACCTCAGGATATGGGGTTGGAACCTTCTTTAAAGTATGATATTTCTTGGCCAATATAGAATTATAAAATATTATCACATAAAGTTTTTGCTGTTTTGTGGGTTGTTTTTGCTTCTGTTCTGCTGGCCTGTGTATTTTTATGTTAATATTATTACCCAGCAAGATATATATATACATATATAATGACATATATACATGAAGTAACTTCGTGGTTAGAAAGTCGTAAGAAAGAATGACGCACCTCAAATGAAAACATTTAAACTGAAAGAATCTAAGTTTAAAGAAGTAGGATATAGAGGAGAATGTATAAATTTTATAATCTGTTAACCCAAGGCTCCAAGCTAACTTTGCCCCTTCTCATTTTTGTGACTTGGAGGAAATTACCTAACTTCTGTGAATCTCAGTTTCCTCATATAAAATAGGGATAAGTGATATTTACTTTGTTAACTCTGCTCTATACCTTTTCTTTCTTTAAAATGTCCCTTTGTGGGAGAATGCTAATGCCTGGATTTTCTGGCTTTAACCAAGGAACTACTAATTATTAAACTGAAGGATGAAAGCTGTAGAAAGTAGAATTCTAATCATACTGTAATTTTCTTTGTCTGTCAAGAAAAAACAATGCTTATACATTGAACATTGCTTTAAGAAAAATCAGTTATAAATATGTGTTCAGGAGAAACATATATGAAATAACTAATTAGTATGGGTGCATTAAACAGACCAGAATATTTTATACCAGAAATTTTCCCTATTGTTTTTCTTTGCAAATGAGAATTATGCTTACTTTATTATAATTTTTTGAGTTATTCAACAACAACAAAATGTATGGAAGTGGGTCTCTAAAGTTTTTTATATTCTTTCTCATTTATTATCACAAATGCTGAATATCATTTTCACCTTTTAGAATCAAATGCCTTAGAAGGAAGGTTCTATGTAAAAAAATCATACAGTGTTTTAAAATTTTTATTCAAAAAATTTTCTTTGTTCTTCAAAGCAAATAATTTACTGATTTCTCAGTCTAGCAAAATCACAATTCTCAAAACAAAAGCTTTCCCCAACACTTTGCCACTACCTCTTTGATCTTAAAAACTAGAAAAATATCCATCGCTATTCATTACTAAATTTTCATTCCTCCACATTTTACCTTAATTTGCCCAAATTTATCAGTAGTAAGAAAGTAATTTGTCACTATGCAGAGATATACAAATTTCTTTAAAATGCTATGGTACATGGTAGGTTAATGCAAAAGATCGCTTCAGGTGTAACCTGACCACACAACTTTAGCTCAGAACCGTAATGTGAAGTCTTACTCTCTCTCTCTCTCTCTCTCTCTCTCTCTCTCTCTCTCTCTCTCAGCAGATCACTGAAAACTTAGTCTATGAAAAGCCAGAAGACCCCCTGAATTTTATGCTGTGCCAGGTATGGAATAGGGGAAAAAGAACAACCTTGTTATTCTGTTTGTTATAAAATATAGCACATATACAGGTGTACAAAACATGTGAAACTCAGTGAATTCTCACGAAATGAACATACCTGTAACTACCATTCAAGTTAAAAAACATTAAAACAGTCCCAACACCTGAGAAGCCCCCTTTCTTTTCCTCACGGCTATCCCTCCCCACAAAGGGACAATTATTCTGACTTTTATGATAATGACATTCTCACTTTTCCTTATAATGTTACCATGAAAGATGAACCATGAAACAGTTTTGTCTAGACTTGTCAGCTTTTTTAAAATTTATTTTTTAATTTAATTTTATTTTTTTTAGTGGTTAAGCGCATGACTTCTAGAGCCAAACTGCTTTACTTTTTAGACTTTAAAAATGCTTTTTAAATTTGTAATGCAGCTTTAAAAGGTTACTTTCCATTTACAGTTATCACAAAATATTGGCTATATTCTCCATGTTGTGCAATACATTCTTGAGCCTGTCTTACACCTGATAGTTTGCCCCTCCCCCCCACTGGTAACCATTAGTTTGTTCTCTATATCTGTGTAGACGTGTCCACTTTTTAAACTTTATGCAAAGGAAACTATGTAGTAGGGATTCATTTGTTCATTCTTTTGCTCAAAACTACGTCTGTGAGATTAATGCATGCTGTTGTGTGTGGCTGTAGTCCATTCACTGTCATTGCTGTATAGTATTCATTGTATGAGATGCCACAAGGTATCCATTCTGTGATGGATGTGGACCTTCACGTTATTTCCAGCTTGGAGCTATCAGAAAATTTTTCCTAGGAACTTTCATGTGCATGTCTCTTGGTGCACATACACACACGTTTCTCTTGGGTACATTCCCACAAGAGAATATGCTGAATTGTAATGCGTTTGCTCAGCTCTAACAGAATATTTCAAACAATTTCCCAAAGTGATTGTACCAATTTACACTCCCGATAGCAGTGTGTGTTAGAGTTGCAGCTGTCTTCCATCCTTACCACTTACACCCAGCACTTAGTATTATCAGTCTGTTCAGCATTAGCCTTTTTAATGGATGAACAGTGATAAATCATTGCAGGTTCAGCTTGTTTTTCCTGAACACTAAAGCAGTTGCATACCTTTCATTTTTTTATTGGCCATTTGGAAATACTTTTTTTTTTCCTATTGTATTGTCTTTTTTTAATCATTTTTAACAGTTTTCTGTATATTCTGGCTATGAACTCTTTGTTGATGTGTTTGTTGTGGGTATCTTCTCCCACTCTCTGCCTTCCTGTTTTATCTCTTAAAGGTATCTTTGGATGAACAGGAATTCTTAATTTTTATATACTCAAATTTAATAATCTTTTTATTACTTCCGGTGTCCTACTTTAGAAGTCTCTCCTTAGCCCAAGCTCCTCACCATAGTCCCTATAAAATCTTGCAGAAGTTTGTTTATGGGGTTTTGTTTTTTTGTTTGGTTGGTTGGTTTCAGATTTATTTTGTTTTTTGCCTTTTACATTTATATCCAATCAACCTGGAATTGATTTTGTGTAGGATGTAAGGTGGGGTTAAGTTTTATTTTCTTCAAAACAGACATCCAGTTGTCCAAGCACCTTATATAGAAAGACTACTTTCCACACTGTCTTTTATTTGATTCCTATACTATATTTGTTGATCCTTGCTCCACTACAAGAATCTCTTAATTAGAATACTTCATAATTTACCAGAGCAAGTCCTCACATCTCATTCTTCTTTTAAAATACCTTGGGTGTCCTTAGGTCTGCACATTTCCATTTCAGCATTTAGAATTATTTGTCAAGGGGCTTCCCTGGTGGCGCAGTGGTTAAGAATCTGCCTGCCAATGCAGGGGACACAGATTCAAGCTCTGGTTCAGGAAGATCCCACATGCCACGGAACAACTAAGCCCATGCGCCACAGCTACTGAGCCTGCGTTCTAGAGCCTGCAAGCCACAACTACTGAGCCCATGCACAGCAACTACTGAAGCCTGCGAGCCTAGAGTCCATGCTTCGCAATGAGAAACCACTGCAATAAGAAGCCTGAACATCACAGCAAAGAGTAGCCCTCCTCTCCGCAACTAGAGAAAGCCACACGCAGCAATGAAGACACAACGCAAATAAATAAAAAATAAATTTCAAATTGTATAAAAATTTTAGAAAAAATTATTTGTCAAGTTACACACACACACACACATACACACACACTAGCAAATACTGATGGGTTTTTGGAGGGGACTGCATTGGCTCTGTTGATTGATTTGGGAAGAAGTAGCAGCTTGAAACAATAAGTTTATCCTCTCTATCTAGGTCTTTAATTTCTTCCAGTGTAGTTATTATTTGCATTAATTCTCTCTTTATTTATCAGTTTTCAGAATAAAAATCTTTCATAGAGTTGTCTAAAGGTGACCAATGTTTTAGTATTATTATCAACTCATAGAGTTAAATGTACTTCGTGTATTTCAATCCCTTCCAGTTATTATTCTTGATGATGCTCAGATTTTCCTGTTTGAAGCCAATGTGAGCATTTTGAGAATGACTCCTAGCGCTTTTAACACTCCTCATAATCTTTCTTCATGTCATTCCTTTGTGCTATCACAAGATGTTCTAGAAACAACTTGTGCTTTTTCTGCCCAAAATCTGAAAGCAGCCATTTCTTCTCATCAAATCTTGATTTGTTAGCCTTTCTTATTTTAGCCATTCCATTAATATCCTGTAGTTTTAATGTGGCTTTCCCTAGTGGAAATATTGAACAGCTTTTCACATACTTATTGGTCATTCATATATCGCCTCTTGTGAAGTGTATATTCAAATCTTCTATCCGTTTTTAAATCAGGTTGTGGTTTTCTTATTACTGAGGTGTAACAGTTTTTATATATTCTGGATATACCAGTCTGTTATCAGATAAATGTAGGTCAAATATTTTCTCTCATTGTGTAGCTTTCCTTTGATTTTTCTTTACAATGTCTTTCAAAGAGCAAACATTTTTAGTTTTCATAAAATATGATTCATGAGTCTTTCCTTTTAGAGTTTTTGCTTTTTGAGTGCTAGCTAAGAAATCTTTACCTGATCCAAGTTGCAAAGATATTCTCCTGTGTTTTCTTCTAGGAAATTTAGCATCGTCACTTTAAAACTTAGGTCTGTGATCCATGGATAGTTATTTTTTGCATATGGTGTCATATTAGTTTTCTTTTGATGCTGTAACAAATTATTATAAACTTAGAGGCTTACACCAACACAAATTTCTTATCGTTCTGTAGGTTAGAGATCTGATACAGGTCTACCATACTGACATCAATGTGTTGGCAGGCCCGGCTTTGTTCCTTTCTGGAGTCTCTAAGGGGAGAATCCATTTCCTACTCATTTGGGTTATTGGCAGAATTCAGTTCCTGTGTTTGTAGGACCAAGATCCTTGCTGGCTGTAAGCTGAGAGCCATTCCCGATTTCTAGTGGCCACTGCGTTCTTTGGCTTATGCCCCTCCCTTTTGTATCTTCAAAGCCAAGGACAGCAGGTCGAGTCCTTCTCATGTGAGTCGTGCTCTCTTAATCAATCTAGCTAGTGATTAATCACTTTTGTTGATCTTTTCAAAGAACCAGCTTTGGGCTTTATTATCTTTTCAATTCAGTTACTTTTTTGCACCTATCTTTATCATGTTCCTTCCTCTTCCTAATTTTGGTTTACTTTACTGTTTTTTCCTGCCTTCTTAAGGTGAAGCCTTAGATCGTTGATTTTAGACCTTGCTTCTTTTCTCATATAGACATTTAAAACATGTTTCTGTCTAGGCACTGCTTTAGTTGCATCTCACAAATTTTGATATGTCATGTTTTTATTATCATTTAACTCAAAATATTTTCTAATTTCTCTTGTGATTTCTTCTTTGACCAGTTATTTATTTAGAAGTGTGTTGTTTAATTTCCAAATATTTGAGGGGTTTCTAGACATGTTATTGTTATTGATTTCCAGCTTAGTTTTATTGTGCTTTGTAGACCTTTCAATCTTTTTCAATTTATTGAAACCTTTTTCTTATGGCCCAGGGTATGTTCTATCTCGGTTAATATACCATATTCCCTTGAAAAGAATATGTATTTTGTTGCTGTTGATGTAGTGTTCTATAAATACCAATTAGATCAAGGAGATTGATAATGTTATTCAAATCTTCCATGTCTTTCCTGATTGTTTTGTTTAGTTCTATCAACTGCTGTGAAAAAGGTGTTTAAGTCTACTATTGTGGAATTGGCTATTCTCTCTTTAATTCTGTGAATTTTCCCTTCGTATATTCTAAAGCTCTGTTATTAGGCATGTACACATTTATGATCACTGTGTCTCCCTGATTCATTAACTCATTTATCACTATGAGATGTCCATTTTTATTCGTGGTAATATTCTTTGTCTTGAAGTCTATTTTCCCTGATTTTCATAGAGCCAGTTCAGCTTTCATATCTTACAGTTTACATGATATATCTTTTTCCACCTGTTTAATTTCAACCAATCTGTGATTTATAGTTAAACTGTGTCTCTTATAGGTACCACATAGTTGGGTCTTCCTTATTTATTTTTTCTCACAATCTCTGCTTTTTAATGAACAATTGAAAACAAGGCTTGGAAAACTGTGGACCACCTGTTTTAAGTGGCCCACAAAATAAGAAAGTATTCACATTTTTAAAATGGTTGAAAGAGGAGGAGGAGGAGAGGGAAGGATAAGAAAAAGGAGGTGGAAGAGAAGGACAGGGAGGAAGAGGAGAAAGAGGAAGAGGAGGAAAAGGGGGAAAAGTGGGAGGGGAAGGGAAAGGGAAAGGGGAGTCACAGAGATAGCGTGTGTCCCGCAATTTCTAAAATATGTATTGTCCAGCTTTTTTCAGGAAAAGTTTGCCAACCCCTGGTTTAGACCATTAATATTTAACCTAATTATCAATATGGTTGAATCCAGACCTCTCATTTTATTATTCATTGTCTGTTTGTCTCTGTGTTTTCTTCCTCTGCTGCCCTTTTATTGCCTTCTTTTGGATTCTTTTAATAATTTTAGTATTCTACTTAAATTTATCTACTGTCTTTTTAGCTGTACCTCTTATTTTTTCGTGATTGCTCTAGCGATTACAATGTATATCCCTAACCTCTCAGTGTATAAAGTTGTTATTTGTATCACTTCACATAAAAAGGAAACCTTATCATCATATAGGTCCCTTTACTTCCACCCACTATCCTTCATGTCAAATGCATCACTTTTTACATAACTGAAAACCCCCACAAGAGAATAATATAATTGTGGTTTTAAGTCATCATATGATTTTAAAGAACTTAAAAGGAAAAAAATCATTTCTATTTATCCAGATAATTTCTATTTCTAATTGTTCATCATTCATTTGTGAATTTCCAAGTTTCTCTCTGAAATTATATCCCTTCAACTTGAAAAACTTCTTTCAGCATTTCTTTCTTTTTATTTTTAAACTCTTTATTGGAATATAATTGCTTTACACTCTTGTACCAGTTTTTGAGGTACACAAAGTGAATCAGCTGTATTTATACATATATCCCCATATCCCCTCCCTCCCATGACTCCCTCCTGTGACTTCCTCCCACCGTCCCTGTCCTGGCCCTCTAAGGCATCACCCATCATCGAGTTGAACTCCCCTTGTTATACAGCAACTTCCCACTAGCTATCTATTTTACAGTTGGTAGTGTATCTATGTCTATGCTACTCTCTCACTTCATCCCAGCTTCCCCTTCGCCCCCCACCCCTCACCCCAGCCCTGTGTCCTCAAGTCCCTTCTCTACATCTGCATCTCCACTCTTGCCCTGTTGCTGGGTTCATCAGGACCATTTCGTCAGATTCAATATATATGAGTTAGCATACGGTATTCTTTTTCTCTTTCTGGCTTACTTCACTCTGTATGACAGACTCTAGGTCTATCCACCTCAATACATACAGCTCCATTTCATTCCTTTTTATTATGGCTGAGTAATAGTCCATTGTATATATGTGCCACATCTTCTGTATCCATTCATTTGTTGATGGGCATTTAAGTTGCTTCCATGTCTTGGCTATTGTAAATAGTGCTGCAATTAACATTATGCTACCTATTTTTTTTGGATCATGGTTTTCTCTGGGTATATGCCCAGTAGTGGGATTACTGGATCATATGGTAGTTCTATTGTAGTTTTTTAAGGAACCTCCAAATTGTTTTCCATAGTGGCTGTACCAACTTACATTCCCACCAACAGTGCAGGAGAGTTCCCTTTTCTCCACACCCTCTCCAACATTTATTGTCTCTAGATGTTCTGATGATGGCCATTCTGACTGGTGTGAGGTGATACCTCATTGTGGCTTTGACCTGCATTTCTCTAATAATTAGTGATGTTGAGCATCTTTTAATGTGTTTGTTGGCCTTCTGTATGTCTTCTTTGGATAAATGTCCATTTAGGTCTTCCACCCATTTGTGGATTGGGTTATTTGCTTTTTTGGAATGAAGCTGCATGAGCTGCTTGTATATTTTGGCGATTAATCCTTTGTCCATTGCTTCATTGGCAAGTATTTTCTCCCATTCTGAGGGCTGTCTTCTTGTCTTGTTTAGGGTTTCTTTCGCTGTGCAATAGCTTTCAAGTTTCATTAGGTCCCATTTGTTTATTCTTGATTTTATGTCCATTCTTCTAGGAGGTGGGTGCAAAAGGATCTTGCTTTGATGTATGTCATAGAGTGTTCTGCCTACATTTTCCTCTAGGAGTTTTATAGTGTCTGGCCTTACATTTAGGTCTTTAATCCATTTTGAGTTTATTTTTGTGTATGGTGTTAGGAAGTGTTCTAATTTCACTCTTTTACGTGTAGCTGTCCAATTTTCCCAGCACCACGTATTGAAGAGGCTGTCTTTTTTCCATGGTTTATTCTTGCCTCCTTTGTCAAAGATAAGGTGCCCATATGTGTGTGGGTTTATCTCTGTGTGCTCTATTCTGTTCCATTGATCTTCCTTTCTATTTTTGTGCCAGTACCATACTATCTTGATCACTGTGGCCTTATAGTATAGTTTGAAGTCAGGAAGCCTAATTCCACCAACTCCGTCTTTCCTTCTCAAGATTGCTTTGGCTATTCAGGGTCTTCTGCATTTCCATACAAATTGTAAGATTTCTTGTTCTAGTTCTGTGAAAAATGCCATTAGTAATTTGATAGGGATTGCGTTGAATCTGTAAATTGCTTTGGGTAAGATAGTCATTTTCACAAAATGATTATTCCAATCCAAGAACATGGTATGTCCCTCCATCTGTTTGTATCATCTTTGATTTCTTTCATCAGTGTCTTGTAGTTTTCTGCATACAGGTCTTTTGCCTCCTTAGGCAGATTTATTCCTAGGTATTTTATTCTTTTTGTTGCAATGGTAAATGGAAGAGTTTCCTTAATTTCTCTTTCTGTTCTTTCATTGTTAGTGTATAGGAATGCAAGAGATTTCTGTGCATTAATTTTGTATCCTGCTACTTTATTAAATTCATCGATTAGTGGTAGCAGTTTTCTGGTAGAGTCTTTAGGGTTTTCTATGTATAATATCATGTCATCTGGAAAGAGTGACAATTTTACTTCTTCTTTTCCAATTTGGATTCCTTTTATTTCATTTTCTTCCCTGATTGCTGTGGTTAACACTTTCAAAACTATGTTGAATAATGATGGTGAGAGTGGACACCCCTGTCTTGTTCCTGTCCTTGGAGGGAATGCTTTCAGTTTTTTACCATTTAGGACGATGTTGGCTTTTGGTTTTTCATATATGGCTTTTATTATGTTGAGGTAATTTCCTTCTATGCACATTTTCTGGAGAGTTTTTATCATAAATGGATGTTGAATTTTGTCAAAAGGTTTTTCTGCGTCTGTACTTCTATTTTTAATTTTTTGAGCAACCTCCTTACTGTTTTCCATAGTCATTAAACTCCTTTGCATCCCTACCAACAATGTGAAGAGGTTCCAATTTCTCCATGTCCTCACTTACATTTGTTGTCTTTTGTTGTTTTGGTGGTAGCCATCCCAACAGGTGTAAAGTGATAGCTCATTGTGGTTTGAATTTGCATTTCCCTGATAATTAGTGACAATGAGTATTTTTTCATATACCTGTTGACCATTTGTATGTATTCTTTGAAAAAATGTCTATTCAAAGTCTAGCCCATTACAAAATTATTATATTTATTATTTATTATTTAATTATTTCTTTGTTATTTAAATGTTTAGATTACTAGGGGTTTTTTTACTATTGAATTATAGAAGTTCTTTCTATATTTTGGAGGTTAATGCCATATCAAATTTATAGTTTGCAAATATTTCCTCTCATTCAGGGGTGGGGGTGCTATTCATGCTATTGATTGTTTCTTTTGCTGTGCAGAAGCTTTTTTGTTTGATGTAGTCCCACTTGTTTATTTTTGTTTTTGTTGCCTGTGCATTTGGTGTCATATCTATGAAATTATTGCCAAAATAAATATTATGATGCTTTTGCCCATGTTATTTTCTAGGAATTTTATAGTTTCAGGTCTTATGCTTAAGTCTTTAATCCATTTTGTTGATTTTTGTGTATGGCATAAAATAAGGATTCAGTTTCACTGTTTTGTATGTAGATATCCAGTTCTCCTAGGACCATTTGTTGAGGAGACTGTCATTTTCCCCTTCTTGGCACCATTGTCAAAGATCAGTTCCTGTATGTATGGATTTATTTCTGGGCTCTGTATTCTTTCCATTGCTCTATTGTCTGTCTTTATGCCAGTACCCTACTGTTTTGATTACTGTAGCTTTGTAACATATTTTTTAAAAGGAGGTGTAATGCCTCCATCTTTGTTCTTTTTCCAGCTAAATTTGGCTATTCATGGTCTTTTGTGGTTCCATATGAATTGTAGAATTTTTTTCTATTTCTGTAAAAAAAATGCCATTGGGATTTTGATAGGAATTGCATTGAATCTGTAGATTTCTTTGGGTAGGATGAACATTTTAACAATATAAATTCTTTGAATCCATGAACATGGGATGTCTTTACATTTGTTTGTTTCTTGTTTATTTCATTAATATTTTATTGTTTTCAGTTTACAAGTCTTTCACCTCCTTTGTTAAGTTTATTCCTAAATATATTATTCTTTTTGATGCTATGGTAAATGGGATTGTTTTCCTAATTTCCTTTTCAGATAGTTTGTTATTAGTGTATAGAAGAGCAACTGACCTTCGTATATTGATTTTGTATTCTACAATTGTATCTAGTTTATTTATTAGTTCTATCAGTTTTTTAATGGAGTATTTAGAGCTTTTTATAAGATCGTGTCATCTGCAAACAGGAAAAATTTTGCTTCTTCCTTTCCAATTTTGAACAACCATTGGGTCAAAGAAGAAATCAAAAAGGAAATTAGAAAAATACCTCAAATGAAAAGACAACCTACTGCATGGGAGAAGATATTTGCAAATGATATGACTGATAAAGGGTTACTATCCAACATATATAAACAGCTCATACAACTCAACATCAAAAAAAGAACCCAATTAAAAATGGGCAGAAGAACTGAATAGGCATTTTTCCAAAGAGGAAATGCAGATGGCCGACAGGCACATGAAAACATGCTCAACATCACTAACCATCAGGAATATGAAAATCAAAACCACAAAGAGATATCACCTCACATCTGTCAGAATGGCTGTCATCAAAAAGAACACAAATAACAAATGTTGGTGAGGATGTGGAAAAAAGGGAATGCTTATACACTGTTGGTGGGAATGTAAATTGGTACAGCCAGTGGAAAACAGTATGGAGGTATCTTGAAAAACTAAAAATAGAACTACCATATGACCCAGCACTTCCACTCCTGGATATATATCCCCAAAACCCCAAAAACACTAATTTGAAAAGATACATGCACCCAGTGTTCACAGCAGCATTATTTACAGTTGCCAAGATATGGAAGCAACCTAAGTGTCCATCAACAGACGAATGGATCAAGAAGATGTGTGTGGGGGGGGGTGTCTGTGTGTATATGTATATACATACATAATGGAATACTACTAAGCCATAAAAAAGAATGAAATCTTGCCATTTGCAGCAACATGGACAGACTTGGAGGGTATTATGCTAAGTGAAATAAAAGTCAGAGAATGAAATACTATATGGTACCAGTTGTATGTGGAATCTAAAAAGTACAACAAAGTAGTGAATAAAACAAAAAAGAAGCCAACTCACAGATATAGGGAACAAGCTAGTGGTTACCAGTGGCAAGAGGGAAGGTGGGAGGGGCAATAAAGGGGTAGGGGAAAATGGGTTATTATGGGATTATATGAAATCATGTGTGTGAAGCTTTTGAAAATTGTAAAGCACTATAAAATCTAAAGAATCTTTCATTCAATTAAAAAATAAAAATTAAAAAAGGAAATTAGAAAATACCTCAAGACAAATGAAAATGAAAACACAATATACCAAAATTTATTGAATGTAGCAAAAAGAGTTCTAAGAAGGGATTTCATAGCAATAAACACATTAAAAATAAGAAATCTCTAAAATAACCTAACTTTACACATCAAGGATGTAGGAAAGGAAGAACAAACTAAGCCCACAGTCAGCAGAAGGAAGGAAATGGCAAAGATTAGGGCAGAAATAAATCAAATAGAAAATAGGAAAACAATAAAAGAAATGAAACTAAGAGTTGTTTTTTAAAAAGATAAACCAAATTGACAAAAACTTAGCTGGACAAAAAAGGAGGCAACTCAAAGTCAAAAGTGAAAGAAGAGACATTACAACTGATTCCACAGAAATAAAAAAGATTATGAGAGTACTATGAACAAGTCCCTATATGCCAACAAACTGGATAACCTAGAAGAAATGGATAAAATACTAGAAACATACAACCAACCAAGACTAAGTCATAAAGAAATAAAAAGGCTGAACAGAACTTTAACTAGCATGGAGATTGAGTAATCAAAAACCTCCCAACAAAGAAAAAACCCAGAACCAGATGGCTTCATGGTGAACTCTTATCAAACATGTAAAGAAGAATTTACATTAATTCTTCTCTAATTCTTCCCAAAAAATTGAAGTGGAGGGAGCACTTCAAACTCATTTTGTGAGGCCAGCATTACTTGATACCAAAGACAAACAAAGACACAAGAAAACAAAATTACAGGTCAAGATCCCTGTTGAATATAGATGCAAAAATCCTCAACAAAAATACTAACAAACCAAATCCAACAGCACATTAAAAGGATCATACCACATAACCAGGTTGGATTTATCCCTGGGATGCGAGGATCCTTCAACATGTGAAAATCAATTCATGTGATACACCACATTAACAGAATAAAGGATAAAAATCACATGATTGTCTCAAGAGATCTAGAAAAAAGCATTCAATGAAATTCAGTACCCTCTCATGATTAAAAGCTCAACAAACTAGGAAGAGAAGGAAGCTACCTCAACATAATAAAGGCCACATATGAAAAGCCCACAACCAACATCACACTCAATGGTAAAAACCTGAAAGCTTTATCTCTAAGATCACGAATAAGACAAAATGCCCATTCTTGCCACTTTTATTCAACATAGTACTGGAAGCCCTAGCCAGAGCAATTAGGCATAAATAAATAAACATAAATAATTTTTTTAAGATAAAAAATGAGAGGCTTCCAAATCAGAAAGGAAGAAGTTAACGTGTCTTTTTCATTTTAAATGAATTGCATTCTCTTGGGTTTTTTTGGTTTTTTAAAAAAATATATTTATTTATTTGTTTATTTGTTTGTTTGTTGGCTGCGTTGGGTCTTCGTTGCTGTGCACAGGCTTTCTCTAGCTGCAGCGAGCGGGAGCTACTCTTCCTTGTGGTGCGTGGGCTTCTCAGTGCGGTGGCTTCTCTTGTTGCTCACAGGCTCTAGGCACATGGGCTTCAGTAGTTGTGGCACATAGGCTCAATAGTTGTGGCTTGTGGGCTCTAGAGCACAGGCTCAATAGTTGTGGTTCACAGGCTTAGTTGTTCCGTGGCATGTGGGATCTTCCCAGAGCAGGGCTCGAACCCCTACATTGGCAGGCAAATTCTTAACCACTGTGCCACCAGGGAAGCCCTCTCTTGGTTTTCTATAACTAGGATAATGTTGATTGTATCCTGAACATCGTGAATATTATGCTGTGTAGACTTGAGTCCTGTTGTAGTCCTCTGACAAGTGATGTTGTTTTAGCTGGCAGCTAACATGGTTAGACTCACATTGTAAGCTCTCTCTCTTGCCTTCTGTGGTCATAGCTCAGGTCAGTTCTCTACGCCTACTACTACTCTGAATCTGTCCTCTGAATGCAAGATTCAGAAATCAGCCTGAGGCTTGTGCAGAGTTCATGCACAGAATTAAGGAATCTCCTTCCCTCTTCTAGGATTTCCCCCCACTCTTTAGCATCTGGCCATATTGACCAGGCCACTTTCCGTGATTCTTCCGTCCAGAAAGACAGTGGGCTTTTTGAGGCATTCTTGTGGAGCCATAGCTATGTCTGTGGGTCATGACTGTCACTGGATCAAAATTACAAAAAATGAGGAATTCGTTCCATTTGGTCACTTACTCTAAGTTTAGATTCCTCTCCACAATCTACCTGTTTTTGCTTTGTCTCCAAAACCTTCAGGTATTTGTCAGGTTTTTTGTTTTGGTTTGGTTTGTGACGTTTTTCTTTTGGAGGGGGGGTTGTATTTTAGCCATAACACATAGCTGTTATTTGCAGAATTCATTTTTTTTAGTGCTTACCCTTGCATATAGGAAGCAGGTCTTCCCTTTCGATATATAATATATGCATTTAAGGTTTTATCACGTAAATTTAAGTGTGTGGTATTTTTACTTTATGTAGTTCAAAATAGTCTCTAATTTTCACTATGATTTCTTCTTCAACTTATGGATTTTTTGACATTAGATTGTTTATATAAATTACCAAATATTGGATTTCTAGTTGCCATTTGGTCAATTGCATTTTACTCATAGAAGAAGATTTCAAATCTTTGAAATGTGTTGACTTGCTTTATAATGCAGTGTATGGTTAATTGCTGTGAATGAATTAATTGGGATTGAAAAAATATTTATTCTGCAATTATTGGGAAGTGTCTAAATATATCCACTACATCAGGTTTGCTAAATACATTGTTCAAGTCTTCCAATATTATTGTGAATTTGCCTATCTTCTATAGTTCTGTCAATTTATACTGTGTACATGTAATTGAGGCTGTGTTAGGCGCATATGAATTTAAAGTTCTTATATTTTTCTGGTAAATTGAATTTTTACCATTAAGAAGTATAACATGAACTCTAACTACTCTTTTCAATATTGTTATAGCTATACCAGATTTATTTTAGTCAATGTTTAAATGGTATATATTTTCCATCCTTATTCCCTTTTTAAAAAATATTTATTTATTAAGAAGAAAGAGAAATTAAGGAAACTCTCCCATTTACCATTGCAACAAAAAGAATAAAATACCTAGGAATAAAATACCTGCCTAAAGAGGCAAAAGACCTGTATGCAGAAAACTACAAGACACTGATGAAAGAAATCAAAGACAACACAAACAGATGGAGAGAGATACCATGTTCTTGGATTGGAAGAATCAACAATGTGAAAATAACTGTACTACCCAAAACAATTTACAGATTCAACGCAATCCCTATCAAATTACCAATGGCATTTTTCACAGAACTAGAGCAAGAAATCTTACAATTTGTATGGAAACGCAAAAGACCCTGAATAGCCAAAGCAATCTTGAGAAGGAAAGACGGAGTTGGTGGAATTAGGCTTCCTGACTTCAAACTATACTATAAGGCCACAGTGATCAAGATAGTATGGTACTGGCACAAAAATAGAAAGGAAGATCAATGGAACAGAATAGAGCACACAGAGATAAACCCACACACATATGGGCAGCTTATCTTTGACAAAGGAGGTAAGAAAATACAATGGAAAAAAGACAGCCTCTTCAATACGTGGTGCTGGGAAAATTGAACAGCTACATGTAAAAGAATGAAATTAGAACACTTCCTAACACCATACACAAAAATAAACTCAAAATGGATTAAAGACCTAAATGTAAGGCCAGACACTATAAAACTCCTAGAGGAAAATGTAGGCAGAACACTCTATGACGTACATCAAAGCAAGATCCTTTTGGACCCACCTCCTAGAAGAATGGATATAAAATCAAGAATAAACAAATGGGACCTAATGAAACGTGAAAGCTATTGCACAGCGAAAGAAACCCTAAACAAGACAAGAAGACAGCCCTCAGAATGGGAGAAAATACTTGCCAACGAAGCAATGGACAAAGGATTAATCGCCAAAATATACAAGCAGCTCATGCAGCTTCATTCCAAAAAAGCAAATAACCCAATCCACAAATGAGTGGAAGACCTAAATGGACATTTATCCAAAGAAGACATACAGAAGGCCAACAAACACATTAAAAGATGCTCAACATCACTAATTATTAGAGAAATGCAGGTCAAAGCCACAATGAGGTATCACCTCACACCAGTCAGAATGGCCATCATCAGAACATCTAGAGACAATAAATGTTGGAGAGGGTGTGGAGAAAAGGGAACTCTCCTGCACTGTTGGTGGGAATGTAAGTTGGTACAGCCACTATGGAAAACAATTTGGAGGTTCCTTAAAAAACTACACATAGAACTACCATATGATCCAGTCATCCCACTCCTGGGCATATACCCAAAGAAAACCATAATCCCAAAAGAAACTTGTACCATAATGTTTATTGCAGCACTCTTTACAATAGCCAGGACATGGAAGCAACCTAAATGCCCATCAACAAATGAATGGATACAGAAGATGTGGCATATATATACAATGGAATATTACTCAGCTATAAAAAGGGATGAGATGGAGCTATATGTAATGAGGTGGATAGAACTACAATCTGTCATACAGAGTGAAGTAAGTCAGAAAGAGAAGGACAAATATTGTATGCTAACTCACATATACGGAATCTAAAAATGGTACTGATGAACTCAGTGACAAGAACAAGGAAGCAGATACAGAGAATGGACTGGAGAACTCGAGGTATGGGAGGGGGCGGGGGGTGAAGGGGAAACTGAGACGAAGCGAGAGAGTAGCACAGACATATATATACTACCAACTGTAAAATAGTCAGTGGGAAGTTGTTGTATAACAAAGGGAGTCCAACTCGAGGATGGAAGATGCCTTAGAGGACTGGGGCAGGGAGGGTGGGGGGGACTCGGGGTGGGGGGGCGTCAAGGAAGGGAGGGAATACGGGGATATGTGTATAAAAACAGTTGATTGAAACTGGTGTACCCCCAAAAAAATAAAAATAAATAAATAAATGGAAAAAAAAAAAAACTACAAATAGAACTACCACATGATCCAGTAATCCCACTTCTGGGCATATACCCAAAGAAAACCATAATCCCAAAAGAAACATGTACCATAATGTTAATTGCAGCACTATTTACAATAGCCAGGACATGGAAGCAACCTAAATGCCCATCAACAAATGAATGGATAAAGAAGATGTGGCATATATGTGCAATGGAATATTACTCAGCTATAAAAAGGGATGAGATAGAGCTATATGTAATGAGGTGGATAGACCTAGAGTAAGTCAGAAAGAGAAAGACAAATATTGTATGCTAACTCACATATATGGAATCTAAAAATGGTACTGATGAACTCAGTGACAAGAACAAGGATGCAGATGCAGAGAATGGACTGGAGAACTTGAGGTTTGGGGGGGCAGGGGGATGAAGGGGAAGCTGAGACGAAGCGAGAGAGTAGCACAGACATATATATAGTACCAACTGTTAAATATATAGCCAGTGGGAAGTTGTTGTATAACAAAGGGAGTCCAACTCGAGGATGGAAGATGCCTTAGAGGACTGGAACGGGGAGGGTGGGGGGGACTCGAGGCAGGGTGGGGGGGGAGTTGAGGGAGGGAGGGAATATGGGGATATGTGTATATGTGTATAAAAACAGATGATTGAACTTGGTGTTCCCCCAAAAAAATTTTAAAAAAGAAAAGAAAAGAAAAAAGTTTGGAGGTTCCTTAAAAAACTAAAAATAGAACTACCATATGACCCAGTAATTCCACTCCTGGGCATATACCCAGAGAAAACCATAATCCAAAAAGAAACTGTACTGTAATGTTAATTGCAGCACTGTTTACAATAGCCAGGACGTGGAAGCAACCTAAATGCCCATCAACAGATGAATGGATAAAGAAGATGTGGCACATATATACAATGCAATAGTACTCAGCCATAAAAAGGAATGAAATTGAACTATATGTAATAAGGTGGATGGACCTAGAGTCTGTCATACAGAGTGAAGTAAGCCAGAAAGAGAAAAACAAATACTGTATGCTAACTCATATATATGGAATCTAAAAAAAAAAAAAAAAAAAAATGGTACTGATGAACCCAGTGACAGGGCAAGAATAAGGATGCAGATGCAGAGAATGGACTGGAGGACACGGGGTTGGGGGGTGGAGAGGGAGCGAAGGGGAAGCTGGGACGAAGTGAGAGAGTAGCATAGACATATATACACTACCAACTATAAAACAGCTAGTGGGAAGTTGCTGTATAACAAAGGGAGATCAACTCCATGATGGGAGATGCCTTAGAGGGCCAGGACAGGGAGGGTGGGAGGGAGTCGCGGGAGGGAGGGGAAATGGGGATATATGTATAAATACAGCTGATTCCCTTTGGTGTACCTCAAAAGCTGGTACAAGAGTGTAAAGCAATTATATTCCAATAAAGAGCTTTAAAAAGTTTTTTTAATTTAATTATTTATTTATGTATTTATTTATTTTTAGCTGTGTTGGGTCTAGTTGTGGCGAGTGAGAGCTACTCTTCATAGCGGTGAGGGGGCTTCTCAGTGTGGTGGTTTCTCTTGTTGCAGAGCACAGGCCCTAGAGCGCTTGGGCTTCAGTAGATGCAGCACGTGGACTCAGTAGCTATGGCTCGAGGGCTCTAGAGCACAGGCTCAGCAGTTGTGGCACAGGGGCTTAGTTGCTCCATGGCGTGTGGGATTCTCCCGGACCAAGGCTCAAACCCCTGTTCCCTGCGTTGGCAGGCAGATTCTTAACCACTGCACCACCAGGGACGTTCCCATCCTTATTACTTTTAACTTTACTCTGTCCTTATGTTTTACATGTCTTTCTTATAAATAACATATATTACAATTTTTATAATTATTCAAATCTGACAAGATTTTAATTGGAGCATTTAGTCCCTTTATATTTGATGTTATTAAAGATACATTTTGGTTTAAATTTATTGTCCTACCATATGCTATTTGTCCTGCCTGTTTTGTTTCTTTTCCTCTACTTTTTATCTTCTTTTATTGCTCCATTTTTCTCTCTAGAAGTTATACTCTCTTAATTTTTTTTTTTTTTTTTTTTTTTGGTTTCACACCAGGGTGATTTTTTTTTAAGCTCTTTATTGGAATACAATTGCTTTACACTGTTGTGGCAGGTTTTGCTGTACAACAAAGTGAATCAGCTGTATTTATACATGTATCCCCTCCATCCTGTGACTCCCTCCCACCCTCCCTATCCCAGCCCTCTAAGTCATCACCCATCATTGAGTTGATCTCACACACCAGGGTGATTTTTAAAAATTAACGTACTTTATTTTTTAGAATGGTTTTAGGTTTACAGAAAATTTAAGCAGAAAGTACGGTTCCCATTTACTCCCTCTCCTGCCCCCATTTCCCCTGTTATTAACATCTTGCATTAGTGTGGTACATTTGTTACAGTTGATCAGCTGGTTTCATACATTATTACTAACTAACGTCCACGGTTTACATGAAGTCTTTTTGTGTTGTACATCTTATAGGTCTTGAGAAACGTATATGATGTGTATCTATAATTACAGTATCATACAGAATAAGGTCACTGCCCTAATAATCAATATTTTTAATGGTTCCCCTAGATATTACAACATGTATTATTGACTTATCAAAGTCTAAATTATTTGTACCAAGTCAGTACAAGAACTTCTGTATTTTAAGTTTCTACATATTTTAACCCTGCAACATATGGTAATGCCAAGTAGACCAAAATTGCAAGTGGAAAAAATTCTTTCTCATTCTCCTCAGGTACGGGAAATGATACAGAACAGAAAGAAACGTGAAACCTACAAAGAATGAATCTCTCCTCAACACTGTTTACAACCATCAGTGTCAACAGTGTATTCTGTTTCCCACTCTGAAAAATCATTTTTGAATGGTCATTGGTAGTAACTCTGCCTAAATATGTTCTTATTTTTTAAGTAAAAATCTACTGGGTATCTTTGTAAAATTCACATAACAGTTACAGATACCTCTGGCTAATCATACAGAAATGTACACACATATACTTATCCATGCATTGATATTTCGATACTCATTCCTCCAAAGCACTGAACAAAAACATGTTCACAGATCCCAAAGAGGATCAGGAAGAGAATATTAGCAATTTACATGCAGTTCCCCAAAGCGTACAAATCCATCATGTCTCAAAGCTGTTTATAAAATTTTCAATCAGAAAATGAGGGGAAAATAATTTGTAACAGCACTTTTTTCTCTCTTAATGGAAGATAATTGTTGTAAGATCTCTTGTTTCTTACTACCTCCAACATATTTGTACTATTTTCCTCTTTGACCCTGCCTGTTATATTCTGACATTAATGGATGTGATTTAATCTATTCCTAGGGAGAGTCCTCTACTGATTTTTAACCTAAAGCACAGCTCAAACATGTTATACCACTCTGTACACACCTGTGGGGGAGGCAGAATGCCACTTCCTTATTACCTTTATCCCCTGAAGTGTTTGTATTGTATGGAATGTGTAACCAGTCAAACTGGTATTTAAAAGCAAAAAGCCTTAACGTGGGCTACCTGGTATAAGAGCATCTGCCCAGCAATCATAACTGAGATGATCATTTGATACTACTTTTGTGAGCTGAACCTTTCCTTTAATTTCTATCTGAACATTAAAGCAGTCTTGATTCTTCATATTGTTTCCCTGGTGTCTTGGTATAATTATGTGGTGTATTACAACGAATTAAGCTTCTGTTTGAACAATCATGCACAAACCCCATTTTTTATACCTGAATTTCATGTCTAATAATTATAGTTTTAAAATCTCTTGCTTATAACTTCACAGCTTCTTTAGTTTTTCCTTCAATTGTCCACAAAATGCGTCTGTGCCCAGTCTCAATAAATGTTCTCCAGGCAGATAAGCAGGCTTTCTGTTGATTGTGGGTTAGCAAAACTAGGTGAAAGCTGATAAACTTACAGTCAGCCTGTGGGAAAACTTTGAGTGACATGACTAAGGTTATAATTAATCAGTTGGTAGAACAAAGTAACCCAGGTATTAAAGGATCAACAATATTTTTTCAACAATATTATTAGTGACCCAAAACTTGGATATTATCAATAACTTCTGAAATTAAATACTAAATTTAGTTCACTGGTTTTCAGCCCTAACACTTTACTATGTTTCTTCAAGCAGAACACCTCCAACTAGTCCACCCCCGCTGCTTCAGCCCTTCTCATTGGCCGTTCTTTGATGCATTTCAGAGCTGTCATTTTGACCTTTCACAATGAAGCAGTGAACCAGGGGGGATGGGCTTGGTATGGTCCAGTGATCCTGTCTGAATATGTTAGGCTGAAAGGAGAAGGCAGAAAATGGAGATCAGGCCTCACTTTCAGTGACTCAGGCTCTCTACTAAAAGAGCTGCCTAATGCACAAGATTAATCAGCGAAAAGTATATTCAGTTCTTAGTCCCTACGTGGTAGGAAGTAGTCCCAGACCAGGAGTAAACATGAAAGGTGAGTCTCTAGGTGGGGCTGGCTGTCAGCTAGAAGAGGAAATGGAGTCCCAGCCTTTGCAGAGTAAAACTGACAAAGGGCATGGATGAACACATGGAATAAAAAGGTAATGGGAATAAAAGTTTCAATGTCAGAACAAGCAGAGGTCAGAAGATATGATCTCCCTTAAAGGAATCCCCCAAGGATGCTTCTGAAAAAAGAGTTATTCCTATAGATATGACATGTGAGTATCTCAAATGTTATTAAATGAGATAACATGTAAAAGCCCTTACAAAAATGTCTGGCAGTGTAAGCTCTCACTATTTTAGTAGTAGTATTATCAACAGTATTGATATTAGGTGTTACCTGAGCAATCCTCCCTCACTGTGTTCCCCAGCCACCCCAACCTCCTCACAGTCAGAGAGACGGAAGCTACTAGAACAGTTTTCCTGGGCATTTCCCTTCCCCTCTTCCATTTAAGGAGTAAACATGCATCAGTTGTCATTAGGGACATGTAAACCAAAACCATGATGAGATGCTACTTCACATCCACTAGGATGGCTATAATCAAAAAGACAGAATAACAAGTGTTGACAAGGCTGTGGAGAAATTAGAATGTCTATACTGGTAGGGGAAATGTAAAATAGTGCAGCTGTTTTGGAAAATGGTTTGGCGATTCTTCAAAAAATTAAACGTTATCATGTCACTCAGAAATTCCGCATCTAGGTATATGCCTAAGACAAGTGAAAATATATGGCCATGTAAACACTTGTACAGGAATGCTCATAGCGGTGGTCGTAATAACCCAAAGTGGAAACAACACAAATGCCCATTAAGTGATGAATGGATTTTTCACGTGATGTTTGACAGATGAATGGATAAACAAAATGTGGTTTATGTATACAATTGAGTATTATTCAGCCTTGGAAAGGAATGAAATTCTGACATATGCGACACCATGGGTGAACCTTGAGGACGTTATGCTACATGAAATAACCTAGTCACAAAAGGACAGATACTGTGTGATTCTACTTATATGAGGTTTCTAAAGTAGTCAGATTCACAGAGACAAAGTAGAATGGTGGTCCTCAGGGACTAGGGGAGGGGAACATGGGGAGTTGTTTAATAGGTATAGAGTTTCATTTCTGCAAAGTGGAAAAAGTCTGGAGATCTGTTGCACAGCAATGTGAATATAATTAACTCTACTGAACCGTACACTTAAAAACGGCTAAAATGTTATACATCATGTGTTTTTTACCACGATTTTAAAAAGTTAAAAATGAAAAAAGTTATAAATCTGTGCAATGGAATATTGTTTGGTAATAAAAAAGGGAATGAAGTACTGATATACGACTATGACTTAGGTGAACCTTAAAAGCATTCTGTGACGTGAAAGAAGCCAGTCACCAAAGGCCACGTAGTATAGGATTCCATTTATGTGAAAGATCCAGAAGAGGCAAACCCACAGAGATAGAGAGTAGACTAGCGGTTGCCAGAGGCAGGGGAGAGGGAGGAGTGGGGAGTGAGTGCAATGAGGACAAGGTTTCTTTTGTGGGGGGTGAAAAAGTTCTAGAATTAGATAGTGGTAATGTTGGCGCAACTCTGACTATCCTCAAAACTGGATTGTACATTTCAAAAGGGTGAAGTTTGTGGTATAGGAATTGTATCTCAATAAAGCTGTTTTTTAAAAAATTAATGTGGAGACGAATATTTTTAAGTCCCCCTTATGACAGAGGAGAGTGAAGAATAGCTATGAAACTCAGGAACAGTAGAAACAGGGATACCCCAGCCTTCCAGAATTATCCTTCTGTTTCTCCCAATTTTTACAAATTCCCTTGTTTTACTCTTCAGTCTCTTGCATACACTTTATTTTCTTTTAAATTGGCCTCCTGTTATTTCATGTTTGTGTATGAATGTATGTTTGTGTGTTTCCAGCTCATTGAGACATAATTGACTTACAACATTGTGTGAGGTTAAGTGTACAATGTAATGATTTGATAAATGTGCATATTGGGAGATACTTTCCATGATAAAGCTTCCTGTTATTTCTTGACGCATTTATTCTCAGTTTTACTGACCCTCTCTCCTCCACTTACTTTCTTTTGCTCTTATGTCATCAGCCTTTGTGTTAATGGTATGCAAACCACCTATTCTTTTTTCTTTCTTTCTTTCTTTCTTTCTTTTTTTTTTTTTTTGGCTGAGCCGTGCAGCATGCAGGATCTTAGTTTCCCCACAGGGATTGAGCCTGTGCCCCCTGCATTGGCAACACAGAATCTCAACCACTGGACCGCCAGGGAAGTCCCATGCAAACCACCTATTCTTGTATTCCTGTGAATAAGAAGTTGTGAGTATATAAGTATAATTATGCTTGTTGATGTTTTTGTGCTCCCCTTTGTCTGCATATATTTTTGTATAATAGGGGTGTGGACAGGTATGGTTCCAGTTGGCTCTGTACCTATGCTTGAATCTTGATGCCAATTATTTGATTGGAAACACGGTAAGGCTAAAACTCAGACAAAGAGAACTGTATTGTTATGAGCAGCAAACAATATTATTGTGCCAGTGCCTTATTAGGCTCTCAAAGGCTATTTTTTTTTCTTGTTGGCAGAATTTGCAACAAGTTGACCCAGATAGACAGTGGTAATGTAGCTTATTCTTATGAACAGATAGGATTCCAACAGGTAAAATTGTCTGCCTAATTCTGTATTTTAACTTTTTTAAAAAAGCCAAAGCCGTCCTCCTCAAACTCCATTAAAATTATAGTAAATATTTACAAAAAGAAATAAATCCACTTTAATACTGAAAGCAAAAGGGGGAGAACCAAGAGATTTTTATGATTTCTGAAAACGGAAAGCAAATGGGACAGCAATTGGATAACTGAGGGCAGACAACCCACCTCAGGACCCACAGAAGCAGCTAAGTGCAGCATGTCTTCCGAGCAGACCTCACGCAGCTCCGAGGTCAGCGTGGGCAGGTACAGGGGTGAGGAGTGAGCTGTGAGTAACAAAGGATGCCTCCTTCCTTATGACTTTTATATTCTACCTTAGTCACCTACCACCGGAGCCACACCTTGTCATGACCGCCACTGTCCCGCAAGGCAGTCACGCATATAGTCAAATTATACTTACGGAAAGGATGCTGAACCTGGAGGATTTTATAGAGGAGATTTGTGTCAATTTTTTCTAAGGAGAAAAAAGTGGGAATAGTTATCCAACCTCAAAGTTGTCCAACCCACAGATTGACCAAATAAACTGTGGCATATCCATGGAATGAAATTCTATGTATCCAATTAACATTGCTGTAATTATTGTTTAGTTATTTGGATGAGTATAGTTGGATCTACCTCGTATCATATAACAACATACACATACATACATAACTATATACATATTTACATATAAAGAGTTAAACAGAGAGACAGACTGAAAGAAATAAAAGAATAGGAAAACATGAAATCTTGAGTTGGAAAGCTCTTTTCAAGTATAATGCCAAAGGCAGAAATTATTAAGAACAATATTTAAATAACTGACATGAAATATATTTTTAAAGTACAAAAAAAAAGTTAGCAAAAAGGCAGATGATTAATTGAGTGTAATAGATGCAATGAGCATGTTGGGACAATATCCCAAACATGTAACAAATTCCCAGATATCAATTTTTAAAACTATAAATACCCCCAGTCAAAGAAGAGGGCCAGGAATATGAGTGGGAAACTCATTGAAGAAAACATAAATAGCCAAAGAAATATAAATTAAAACAAAAATTAGACACCAATTAAATATTTTTTATAAAAAAAATTTATAGATGATACCTAACCTGGCTTAAAGTGCAGAGAAATGGGTACTTATTTACACTACTGTGAGGAGTATACATTTTACCACCTCTCTGGAATGCAGTTTGATCCCATGAATCCAAAAACTTTAAAATGAATACACCCTTTAGCCAGAAATTATAATTCTAGAAATTTGTATGAATAAAATAATGAAATGTGTTTAAATTTTTATATACAAGAATATACTCCAGAGCATGATTTATAATATTGAAAAATTGAAAATCTGAATTTTCAATCTGAGGGATTCAGTCAGTACATAATAGCATATTCATATGGTGAGATACAATACATCTACTAAAATTACATTGTAGGGAATTCCCTGGTGGCACAGTGGTTAAGAATCTGCCTACCAATGTAGGGGACACGGGTTCGATCCCTGGTCTAGGAAAATCCCACTTGACACGGAGCAACTAAGCCTGTGAGCCACAACTACTGAGCCCACACGCCACAACTACTGAAACACATGCACCGAGAGCCTGTTCTCCACAACAAGAGAAGCCACCACAATGAGAAACCCAAGCACCACAACGAAGAGTAGCCCCCACTCGCCACAACTAGAGAGAGCCCACGCGCAGCAGCAAAGACCCAACACAGGCAAAATAAATAAATTAATTAAATAAAGGTCTCTTTAAAATGATGTTGTGGAATAATCTCATAGGGAAATGTCTGCGCTGTATTGTAAGTGAACATAACTGGTTTAGAAGAATGTAAAAAACTATGATCCCAATCACTTTGGGAGAAAATGTAGAGAAGAAAGATTGAACATGCCATGAAGGTAAATGCCATGTTTTATTCCTGTGAGTACTATACCTGACACGTAATAGTTCCTCAAATAGTCCCTAAATGGATGATTCTACACCAAAATGTTCTCTGTGTTTATCGCTGGGTAAGGTAGTATAGAGATTTTTATTTTCTACAATAAACATTCATTCATTTTGTTATCAGAATAGAACAATGAATATTGTTTGTAAAGCAAAGAATAATTTAGGGCAATAGTTAAAGAAATGCAAATACCTCCATATAATTGGCACGTTGGTCCTGCACTTGTGGCACTTCTCAAGCACTCTTTAATTAAATGATTTTTTTTTCCAGGACTGAATAGGTCTAAACTCACCCTAAACCTCCCAGATCAGAAATTCATTCATTCATTCAAAACTTATTCTAGTTTTGGTGAAGCAGCCAGGGCAGAGGAAAAAAGACAACAAATAAATTAACAAAATAATTGACTATGATTAGTTCTTGAAGGAAATAAAACATGATTATATAAGGAAAAGCAACTGGCGTGGAGAAGGCAGGGTACTTTAGGTAGGGAGCTAAGGAAAGGCTTCTCAGAGGAAGTGAGAGCTGAGCTGCACTTCAAGGATGATGGGAACCACTAGGAGAAATGGATTTCCACTAATGGGAATAGCAAGTGCAAAAGCCCTGTGGCTGGGACATACAAAGGGTGAAAGTGGTACCTAAGGAAGCTGGAGAATAGAACATGGGCGACTTGTAAGCCATGGTGAAGAGTTTGGATCTTATGCTCAGTGCAGAAGGAACCACTGGACTGTTTGAAATAGAGGAACAACAAAATCTGATTTACTGTCTTAAAAGTTCTCAGAACAGTTCTGATTAAGAGGACAGCTTTAAATTGCATTACAGAATCTTCTGCCTCCAAAATCTAATAAAATAAACAAAAACGTTTAAAAATCAAAAAGATATATACTTAGTAAATACCAAATTCAGAGAGGCTACAACCTACTCTCTGTTCTCCAAAGGCTGGTGGCCTTTGGGAAAGAAGAAGGGAAAGAAGAAGACGTTCTAGGGGAAAAGCAGAAAAACACAGCTGTATCTGTAAGAAGACAAAGGTCTACAATTCTTACCATTACCCTTAAATCCAGACAGAGTTTCTTCATCTTTTTTGAACTTCTAACCAGGAAGTAGTGGGAATGAGTGAGGGGTGGGGGGCTGACTCCTGATGGAAGTGCCGATTCAGAGCTAGACTCCAAATTGAAAGCTGGTTCCAAGCCCTGGAGTATTCTAACATAATTGGTCAGGCCAAGGAGGAGACAGCGAGGGGGACTGAGAAGAAACAACCAGAGAAAAGGAAGCACAAAGAGAATATGGTATGATGGAGGCCAGAAGAGGAAAGCAGTACGAGAAAGATGGCATTGTCAGCTGTATCATCTGCTGCTGAGTGACTGAGTAAAATTAAGACAAGGAAGAGTCCACTGCTATTTATAAAACAGAAACAGACTCAAGGACATAGAAAACAAGGTTATGGTTACCGAAGAGGAACGGAGGATTAGGGATAAACTGGGAATTTGGGATTAGCAGATACACACTACTATATATAAAAGAGATAAACAACAAGGACCTACTATATAGCACAGGGAACTATACTCAATACCTTGTAGTAACCTATAACAGAAAAGATTCTGAAAAAGTATATGTATATAACTGTACCATTTGTTATATACCTGAAACATTGTAAATCAACTATACCTCAATAAAAATAAGAAAATAATAAATAAAAATAAATTTTATACATTGAAAAAAAGATGAGTCCTCTGCATTTGGCAAAATAAAGGTCATTTGTAACTTGACAAGCAGTTTCAATGGAATGGTAAGAATGGCGGCAAGGTTGAATTTGGTTGAAGATTAATAGTGTCCAATAGATCAAAACAAACCAGTTGATTAGGAGAAGTATACTCATTCCACATACTGAGACCAGAGATAATATTTTCCCTTCCAACACGCAGGATTAGACCCAACATGTAAGATTTTGCACAACATCCTCAATCCCTCTGGGATAAACACAAGTTTCATAGACTTGCCCCCTAATATCAGATATCAGAGATATTATAGAGGCTTTTCTTCATTGGGTGAAAAATTGGGCTAACTGGTTACTTCATTGGAATAGTACTCATATTATTCCATATAATAATTCCTTATAATAACCATAAATGGTTATTGAAATGGGCTAAAGTCCCTTCCAGTTGTAAGAGTCTGTTAATACTAGTATGTCCTGGACTTCCCTGGTAAGTCCAGTGGTTAATATTCCGCACTTCCATTGCAGGGGGCACAGGTTCAATCCCCAGTCAGGAAAGTTCTGCATGCCATGCGGTGAGGCCAAAGAGGAAAAAAAAAAAAATACTGGTATGTCCCTTTCTAGGGAAAGGGTTAAACTTGCTTTTAGAAGTCATTTTTTGGGGGCCATCATCTAAAAATATGAACAAAGTGAAGCACTTATCATCTATAGGCGCCAAAAAGAAAATAACACCAATTAATTTGAACAAAAGGGTTGCTGAGTTAGAGAGAGGACCCGTTAGAGGTCAGTAAGCCTGAATTAAATATTTCAGTACAATTTGCAAAGAGAGTCAAGACATGCTGGAGAAAAAGCCATTTTTAGCAGCACTAGAGACCTGGGCCCTGTAGGCACGCTGTTCTAAGGATTGGCTCAGTTGCTTTTTTCATATAGAAGCTGAGATTTAATAACATTTAAAAAGTTACACTGATTGTTTAACTACACTCAAGCAGTATAGCCTAGTAGTTAAGAGTACAAGCTGTGAGGACAGACCAACCAGAGTCTTTCCTTCTGAATAGCTCTGTAACCATTTGCAAGGTTTTCTCCCCAACCTCCAACTTCCTCATGTATAAAACAGGGCTTAATAATAGTATATACTACACAGTGAGGAGGAAATATGACAATCCTGGGACTTTTAGTAAGTACTGAAAATATGGTAGACAACATCATGGTTTGGAGAAGTCTTTTTTCCCCCTGAAATTGGTGATTAGAGCAAAAGGATTAATTTATATAACCCGCATTCCTAATTCAAAGAACTTCCTGATATGGGGCCAGTCTCTTTCCCACCCAATTTACACGGCAGCTCCCTCCCTCCCCCATAAAAAGTGGGTTTTAAGTGAGGGGTCTGTTTAGGGAGGACCGTTTGTGAACAGAAACATTCCAGTGGTTCTTTGTTCCAAAGATGGGAGAGAAGCCCCATGAGGGTTGGAAAGTTTGAGGATATGTCTAGGACCAAGATCTGGTAGCCCAGGTAGAAATCACATTAGCCACCAGGCTTGTTAACTTGCCTTGGGACTACCACAGAGAAGGAAAAGCGTTGCAGGGTGATGGGGCGGTGCTATGGCCAGGCAGAGACGAGGCACGCATACTTCCCTTTGGTGCCAGGTTCCTGGGGTTCACTGAAGAGGGATCCAGTTTGAGAACAGGGGTCCTGGAGTGTGGGTGAGATTGGAAGCTGCAAACCAGTGAAGGGGGCAGAGCACCCTCTGGTGCTTAGCAGAGCTGTTTGGGGCTGGGCAAGCATTCTCATCAGCCAGACCTGTGCAGCCCGTGCCTCCCCCCGCCCACTCCCCATCTGCACTGAGGCTGCTGGCAGTGAACAAGATGGGGGCAGGGGTGGTAATGATCGAGAAGCAGGGACCGCAGCCTCTCCCAGTCCAGTTACTGAAGACAAGGTCCTTTCTCTCTCAGAGGAGTGTCTACGGGGGATCCGAAGGGGGATTACCTGGGAGACACCCCGCTCCCTGTCTCCTCCCCATCCTCCCAAACCACTGGAGTCTCAAGTCTACATTGCAGTGATAGGAAGAAAATATCTAAATCTTTCTAACTGAACTGAGATTTTTAGTAATAAGAATTCACTGATGAGCTTTGGGATGGGGTTAAGATGTCATTAAGCGATCCACTGAGCCAGAGGGAAGGAGAGATTAGCAGAACACAGTTGGAAAGCACTTACAGTACTGGAAAAATAAATGAATTTTTATTTCTGTGACAGGCCATCTTCCTCCAAAGTTTCCTGGGACTATCCCACCTGCTTGGCAGCTCAACTTCCCTCTCTGCCCAATCCTATTTCTTCCCTCTCCCTTCCATGGGTGTTTACCCACTAATAAATATACTGGACATTCTGCTCTGTCTCAGAGTCTGTTCCTGAAAAACATGACCTGTTACAGGGGTGGTCCTGACCCATGACAACTCCCGAAGTTTGTTGATTAAGGCACTCAGTAAATCCTGACGTTACTGCCGTGACCCATGGCTAAGGCCAGGCTAAATAAGCTGTGATGCACGTACCCACCATGCGTCATGCAGCCATTGAAAGACATGCTGGTTTTGTTCAGATGTTGTTGGTGCCGTGTGTGGCCCACGGTGGCCCCAGAGGAAAGGGGGAGAGAAAAGGGGAAGGGAAGAGCGGGAAGGGAGGAATTAATTGGATACCATCAGTGGATTACTTGAGCCCTCTTTGCTTCCAGATCTCTTGCCCCTTATCAGTCTTTGGACCAACTCAGTGTCATCATTACTCGGGCAATTACCATCTCCGTAAATGTAGCATCTGCAGGTTACATAAGTGGAAACTAGGCATGACCCTGGGCACATAAATGTGTACCAGCGTGACTGTGAAGAGTCGGGACGGTCGATAGGCCTTTTAATGCACAAGAGCACAATTAAGGATTAAATCACACTAATAAAAACAAATGAAATCAATGTCAAAACCAAAGCCTGGAGTGTGTATTGGAAGCCCAGACCTACGAGGAATCCAGGGGAATGATGAACCGAGCCCTGTCAAGGTGCTTTCATCTGTCAGAATCTCACATTCCAAAGTAGCAGAAATCTAGTGGCTGAAAGTTTCCTGTTACTTCCGGCCTCAGAGAGGCAGGCTCAGGCAGCATCGGGCTCAGCCCATGCAAGAGGCCTTCTCCCAATCACAGACCACCCTTCCCTGGTCCCGGAGGTTCGAAGGACTGGCGCAGGGTAGAAAAGCACCTCGGGCCAGAGCAGCGTGCAGAGTGGCCCGGCACAGTACCAGGAGGCGGAGGAGAGGAAGAGGGCACGGTGAGTAGCCCCATTCCACTGGGCAGGATCTTCCCACACTCTTAGGTTTGCTTTCCTGGGAGGGGAGCGAGCTGTCTGAAAAGGGAGAGGGGAAGAAGTTCATTTCCTGCTGAATAGAGTCTGGCATTGTTTGTAATTTAGGATATTGTGACTGTTCTGTTCTCTTTTACTTTAATCTGTACAAACTGCTTTCTTAACCCCTTTGATATTGTCCAGTTCTCAGAATTGAGATAAAGTTCTTCCGGGGGGTGTTATTCACCCATCCTGATTTCCATCTCACATTTCTCCACAGAATGACCAAGAAAAATCCAAGAATCCTGGGAAAGCCTCTATCTCCTGGTTAAATCTCAGACAGACAGACACCTTTGCAGACCTCTACTTTCCTTGTAGAGTCAGAAAAGCAAAAGAAAAATTAGCCCAGCAGAGAAAAATTTTCCTAATCTTGTCAGAAATCATTTGGTCCTGTCTACTCATAATGGGATTTGTGAGGTAACTTACAAATTTCTTCTTGGCAAATAGTTCTGCTTAATAAATGTTAAAATAGGTCAACAAATTAGCTTTATCTATACAAATGCTATTTTCACATAACTTATTTTCACTCTTCACCAGCTGGTGGTTCCACCAGGATTTGCAGGTTGTAATTTTTGTTCTAACAACATTTCTGCACATAATACAGATTAAATTTCAAATAATAATGGTATTATTTTACGTTTATGTTTATGAGATTAAAACCCCACTTATAGCTATCTTTATAGATATTTAAGACATTTTGAATTTTTGTGAATTTTTATGTTTTTTTAAATTAAAGGTGATGTTTGTTGATCATTTTTTGCCTGAATAGAATTGCTAAGCATAAGAAGAAAGAACTCACTTAGATTTTATATATACACATTTTTCAGTTATATATATACGTGTGTATATATATATATATATACACACACAAACACACACACATATATATACATAACTTGGGTTATATAGTTTTCAAACCTTGTAAAGAAATTTTTTTTGAACCTTTCTCAATGAAGAGAAAATTTTCTTATTTTGCTTTCTACCTCAGCAGACTTTTTTTGCTTTCTGCAACAATGGGCTTAAAAATCAACTCACCTACTTTTTTGTAGCTACCTGGAATGAATCATGGACTTGTAAATACAAGGGGGATCTTAGACAGCATCTAGTCAAGAAAAACAAGTGAGACCTCAGAATTTCTTCTGACCTCTCCTGCTTACATTCTTACCCAGAGCAAACACTGTTCAGCCCTATAACATGCTTCCCCTTGATGCTGGAATCTGGGCCTCATGGCCATGCAGGCTGCCCACACCCCTGAGGCGTCACTGTTCCCTAACTGGGGCAGAGACCAAACTCATGAGGAGGTACCTTAATCTCACCTCCCCCAAGGAATCTCCATGGTACTTCCGCTCTGGGGCCGGGCATCCCACTGGCATTGCCCCCTCCTGAGGTCCTCACTTGGCTGAGAATGCCTGAGCTGTTGCTTACATCTTAGTTCATGACTTCGGGTGGGTGAGTGACTCAGATCAGCACCCCAGGGGTCTAGAGCAGTGCTGTCCCATAGAACTCTGCCAAGATGGAAATGGTCTACATTTGGCTATTGAACACTTGAAATGTGGCTAGTGCAACTCAAGGACTGAATTTTTAATATTTTTAATTGAATTAATTTGAATTTAAATCGCTATAAGCCTCTACTAGTCACCACATTGGTCAGAGCAGGTTTAAAGCTTTAAAGCAAGAAAAAATAATGGATGCTATGGGCCATGGGGGTCTTGGCCGTGGGAAAAAATCTCCTCCTTTCATCATTCCCAGGGACTCATCATACCCTAAATGTAAGCAGACCAGCAATTGTCCTGATCTAATCTCCACAGCCACCTTTAACCCCATCTCTGAGATGTACAGGTGTCTATCTTGTTCTGATTTCAGGATCGGGACTAAGGCAATAATCTATTGTCATTTTCATCCTCTCCTATTTCTCCCTTTTTTTTTTCTTTTCCCCTTTGTCAATCCAAATTTCATTAACAGGAGCCAAAGTGTGAGGTGTGGTTTGTGTGTTCTCTGGTCCAAAAAACTTGAGTGAGGAAAGGAGGTAATGAACTTGAAAAAATGATCTCATGCTTGGTGGGTGAGTCTCACCTCTCTTTCTCCTGCTTTGCAAGTTGCTTTGTCTAATGAGTCATGGTTTTTAGACCTATTCAACATGTCTGGAGACATCAACACTGTAGAGACGAATACTTTTTAGAAGAAAGCAAACTGAACGAAGACACAAGAAAAATACATAAAAGGCAACTCCAGCCTTTCAAAAAATCTGTACTCCTCAGAGCAAAGGAAGTCCCCGGATGTTGTGCAATTTGAATAAATCATCATGGTGCCAGGCCACTGGGCAGCCTTCCCCAGGGTGGGGCTCACAGGGTCAGCGCCTGTGTGTGGAAAACATTTTGAGGTGAACCGTGCACTTTCAGTCAGGGCCAATGTCGTTTCTGAAGAGGACAGCTGCTACGCTGTCCTCTGCCTGCTACCAATCCCATCTTTTTAAATTCACCCCATCCCATCTGCTTCCTTACTAGCCCTCCCAAATAACAACAACAACAACAACAACAGAAAAAAAAAAAAGAAAGAAAAGAAAAAAATCAAACATGTGAGGGAAGCACTGCTTTGGGATAACTCAGGAAAGTTTCCGTAAAACCCATATTTGAAAACCTCATCCACACTGGGGGCTAAAAGGGAAGTGGGGAAGGGCAGACACACCACCTTATCAGGAGTCAGTCTCTACCCACAGCCCCAGGCCCCCAGATCATGAGTTAGGAAGTCCGTCTGTTAGGCTCTTATCTCTCCTCGGCCTCCTTCCCTCTCCCAGGGTCTTCCCTCTCTCTTTGGAAATACAAACGGTTTCTACTAAAATCATTCACAACGAGGCACTGACATGGAAACTCACGGTATTTGTGAGTCTTTTTTATATGTATTTGTACTCTAACCAGGAGCAAAGGAGTGATTCTTGAGTTGTGGGAATTTGGAAATGAGGATGAAGAGTGAGGAAGACTTTGAATGGAGGGCGAGGGTAGAAGGTTTTCACCTTGTCAGCTTTGTTTATGTGACTCCCCTTCTGGCTAAACTTGTAAGGAAAAAGCGCAGGGTGTTGGGAGTTTCTCTTAATTTTAAAGAAACAGTGACAAATTCAGTACAAAGGATTCATTTAAGAGTCGGGAGATCAGGTCTGAAATGTTGACTCTGAAAATGACACATCGATGATCTTGAACAAGTCCCTTTCCCTCTCAGAGCCTTGGCGTCCTCATTTGCATCTTGACAGGGCTGGCTACAAAGCCTCTGTTTGCTACCAGAGCTGATATTCAATCATGCGATGAAAGGGCACATGGCCAATAATGGTCCTGGGATAAATGACACCTTCATTTCTCCCTAATCACATACCTCCTCTGTAAGAGAAAAGCTACTAAGGGTATAGTCACTGACTTTCAAGTGTGTCCCTCATCAAGTAATTTGAAAGTTTATAATTTTATTTCTTTAGTGCAGTTAGTTGTAAGTTGATGTTTTTTAATGTACAGCAATCTGTTCCTTTGTGGGTTCAGAATTAACTTAACACACTTGGGTAAAGAAAAGAAGTAACAAAAAAAAGAAGAAAGAAAAAGCAAATAGGTAACGAGATGCCAGGTCAGATTGCCATGGCAGGGGCTGGTAGGGAAGAAAAGCCACGCACGAACACATCCACCAAACAGGACCCAGTGTGGGCTCCCCTGGAGAGCTGTTTACTTGGGGCGAGAGAGGGAGGTAGGGGAGGAAGGATAATTCTGGGCAAGGGTAGTTGAGGAAAGAAAAGGTTTTTCAGCTGAGCTTCAGAAGATGGTAAAGAATTCAAGAAGCAGAGACACCACTCAGAGGAGCAGAGGACGGTAAGCAGCTGGCCATTTGGAGCCTGGTTGGTACAGACTGAATCCAAACTGAGGAGTTTGAACTTAAAATGCTTGGGTCTGGACAAATACTACAGATACAGGCAAAGCGAAGTCATTAGTCTGTTTCCAAGAGCTGAAAAGCCAAAAAGTTCTCAAATTCAAGTGCAACAGAGTAGGAGAGGAGACATTTGGATTTGGAGAGACTGGCTAGCAGGAGACTGAGTGGACAGGTGAAGCCATCTGGCACCAGGAAGCAAGAAGGAGCCTGGGGCTGAGCTTGTGATGGGGAGGGGCTCTGGAGAGCTCGCCTTTGAATTGAGGCTGTGGGGAGCCTTTGAAGGGGTTTAAGCAGGACAGTGGTATAAAACCAGAGCTGGGTTTTAGGACAGTGCATCTCAAGATTAATTAAGTGGCTGGCACTTAGAAGGCATGTTTATCTTTGTGGAACACCACAACGTATTAATACATTAGTTTAAAATAACTAAGTACCCCCAAAAATAATAAATAAATAAAATTTAAAATAAAATAAAATAACTAAGTAAATCATCTTGGCCTAAATTCATACTGTAAACTAGATTTCAACTAGACAGGTGGTAGCGGGCACCCAAGATTTAAGAAAAATTTGAGAGGAAAATGCTTAACATGACCAATTTTTGATCATTAATTTCCCTTCAAATTAGGAAATGACTGCAAGTACTCAATTTTGGCAAAACATGTTGGCCCAGTAGGTGTTCGGTAGGATCATCTGAGATTCTCTGCTTTAGAAACTTCACTCTGGAAGCACTGTGCGGGAAGGAAGCAGAAACTGGTGGATCTGTCTGAGCCAGAAGTGAGGAGCTGGCAGTGGGAACTGGAAAGAAAGGGTGAAACGGTCTCAGGAAATATCAGAAAATGGTCATTTTTGCTTCTATCAAAACTATACATCAGTTTAAATCAGGGGGTGCATTTTTCAGAGTCCTCCACAGAAACAGAACCCAGAGAATAGAGAGAGAAAGATTTATTTGAAGGAATTGGCTCCAATGGCCTGTGGGGGCTGGCAAGTTTGAAGTCTGCAGAGCAGGCCAGCAGCCTGAAAATTCAGGTGAGAAGCTGGTGTTGCAGTTTGGGGTCTGAAATCTGCAAACTGGAAACCTGGACAGGGTGTCTATCCTGCAATCGTGAAGCAGAACTGCTCCTTCTTCAGGAAACCTCAGTCTTTGCTCTTCAGCCTTTCCACTGATTGGATGAGGCCCACCCACATTAAGGAAGGTAATCTGCTTTATGCAAAGTCAACTGATTTACCCATCAGTTACATCTAAAAAAATATCTTCACAGCAATATCTAGGCTGGTATTATATTTGGCCACCTAGGCACCATATCCTAGTCAAGTTGACACAAAAAACTAATCATCGAAGGGCATTCATTGTGATACTTCCTTAACAGACAGGCAGGGACAAAACTCAAGAAATTGTTAACTTCTTAAGGCACAACTACTCCAGGCCCCGGAGACCATCACCGTTTATATTCTGTATGCAGAAAAGGGCCCATTTGTCCCTCCCTTTTGGTCTCTCTTCATGCCTGTCCTCTCTGGAAAGGTCAACAAATTCATAATGTCTTTATTTTTTTTTAATAGCCATCAGTGGGGAACTTTGTCAGTTTTTCTTTTTTCAGCCTAAATAAGTGTATAAGTTTGCCCTTGTGCACAGGCACTTAATAGCCTTCAAAGAACTCCAAAAGATTAGCCAGGTCTGGTCCTTCCCTTTCATAGAAATCACGTTGCCTTTCCCCTAAGTGTATCAGGAACACAACCCCTCTAGAGATTCCTCCAGCTGGTCTACTATGGAAGTAAACTCACTTGCCCCAGTTTTCTAGGAGCCTTTCCTAGAAGTTTTCCATTTAGAGGCTATATAATATCAATGTACACATTTTGCCCAGAGTTTTCCAACTTCGCTCTTGAGCACTTTCTAACTTCTTGGGCAACTGCCTTCTGAGCTGAGTGATCTGCCTACAAGTTTCTTTTCTATTAGTTCTAGAAATAGTAGTTTCCAACCACTCTGGGGCTAGCCCTGTGGCTAGGAAATTTAGAGCTGAAGAGGGAAAGCTCTGGGAGGTTCAGGGTTCCAACTCCTTTTTCAGCCAAATTTTGATTTGAGTTTATAAATATGAGAGTTTCATATTGAAATCATATTTCTATATTTCCTTTGAAACTGCGGCTCTTTTTTTTCTTTTAATGGAAGTATACTTGATATACATTATACGTTACATGTGTGCAATGTAGTGATTCACAATTTTACAGGTTATACTCCATTTATAGCTATTATAAAATATTGGCTACATTCTCCATGTTGCACAATATATCCTTGTAGCTTATTTTATGCCTAATAGTTTGTACCTCCTAGTCCCCTATCCCTATCATACCCTGTCCCCTTCCCCTCCCCACTGGTAACCATTAGTTTGTTCTCTATATATCTCTGAGGTTGCTTCTTTTTTGTTGTATTCACTAGTCTGTTGTATTTTTTTAGATTCCACATATAAGTGAAAGCATACAGTATTTATCTTTCTCTGACTTATTTCACTTAGCATGATACTCTCCAAGTCCATCCATGTCACTGCAAATGGCAAAATTCCATTCTTTTTTAATGGTTGAATAGTATTCCATTCTGTATACATATATATATACACACACACCACAACTTTATCCATTCATCTGTTGATAGACAGTTAGGTTGCTTCCATATCTTGGCAATTGTAAATAATGCTGCTGTGAACATTGAGGTACATTTACCTTTTTGAATCAGTGGGGCTTTTTTTTTTTCCCAGATATATACCTAGGAGTGAAAATGCTGGGTCATATGGTAGTTCTATTTTTAGTTTTTTGAGAAGCTTTTCCACAGTGGCTGCACCAATTTACATTCCCAATGTGGCTCTGTTTTAAAACGAAATTAGAACACTAACTTTAGGTGCCTTCACCATTCACTATTTGTTCTGGTCTGCCTGCTTCAAGAAACTGAGGCAAAGGTAAAGAAAATGAATATTGGTTGGGTAACTAATATTGTGTTAGTTAATTAGTCACATATTCTCATGTAATTCTCATAGTAACGCTTTCAGTTAAGTAATACGATACCATTTAGAGATAAAGATCTATAAGATTAATTACCAAAGGCCACAAAACTGCTAAGTGGTGGAGCTAAGATTCAAACCTAGATCTGTCCGAAGCCCATGCCCTTCCTACCTCACCATACTCTAACCTGTTCTGCAATAAAGGTCTAGGCAAATAATTCACTCATATATTCTTCTCATTCAAATACACAGTTTAAAAATTTACTTCATCTGCCCTTTTACTGAGTAAAATCATTTATTGAGTGGCTACCACATATAAAGCACTGTGCCCCTTCGGACCTAAAAAGACAAAACAGGGTCCCAGGGCCTTCTCTTGCTTTGGAGACTCTTGCAGTAACGCGCCGGAAGCCTTTCCTAGGTTGATACCGGGAGGAAAGAATGCACAAGGGAAGCAGAACAGAGTCCTCCCTGAGTAATTTCTGTGTCAGGGAGAGAGCAGCCCCAGTACAGAGGAGGAACTTCAAGGGTCGTCTCTGCATCACCTCACAGTGTGGACCAGAGGCTTCAGAGCTGGCCAAAGCCAGAGGGATGAGGCCCAATGGTGCGTGTTAACTGTTTAGGAATGCTGGTGGAATGCACAGAGGGCCCCTCCCATACGGATGTGCTGTTTTG
Organism: Hippopotamus amphibius kiboko; assembly: GCF_030028045.1. NCBI lineage: Eukaryota > Metazoa > Chordata > Mammalia > Artiodactyla > Hippopotamidae > Hippopotamus > Hippopotamus amphibius. The sequence goes on along the minus strand of NC_080195.1, from coordinate 52,931,428 downwards.
TACCTGACTCTGGCCTTACCCCAAGCACAACTGGGAAGCTTTTTCCCCTCTCCCAAAGAGCTTCCCCCCAGCCCCCTCCCTCCACGAATCCTTCCATGGAAAATAAAAAGGAGCACAGATGCGAGATGGGTAAGGCTTTCAGGACCCTCCACCAGAGCAGCCCTTGAGCAGGGAGTAGGGGGAGGGTGAAAGAGGTGACCTCACCTCCACCTAGACACCTTTGGCTGTGGCATCAGTAACCATTAAAACCTCCCTCCTAGGCCCCAGGGGTCACTGGTACATAAAGCAAAGCCACAGCCCAGCAGCCTGCCCTTCCTCAATATTCCCCTGGTTATTATTCATAATTTGTTACGTTTGTAAAAGATCTTGGTGTTTACCAATCATTCGGTGATCACAACAATCCCATCAAACAACTTGTGTTCTACCCATTTTATAAATGCGGGAATAGACACTGAGTGGCATTACCCACAGTAAAGACTGGGCAAGGCTGAGTTTGAACCTTGGCTTTCTAACACCAAGTCTGGCTCACCGTTAGGCCAAAGCCAGTAGGCCATCCTGTGAGCGGCCAGAAGCCTACACTTGGCCCCCAACTGCCACCCCCCTTGACATTTGTGGCTGTTTGGGGGATGCAGTATTTTAGGTCTGCTAGATACCAACCTAGTCTAACTACAAATGGCCAAGGGAAGGCTATGAAATGCTGACTTTCACACTGACCCGCTATATGGCCAATGGTCCCAAAGGGAGCTCTGCAGGTCTGGGACACATCCAGACAGATTTTCTGGAACCACATGTGGGTGCAGCTCTGGGTTTGGGGGAAATGTGCAAATATTAGTGCAGTGTTGAGGGACTAAGGAGGCAAGGACTTAGAGAAGTGAGTGAAGAGGGGCCCAGTGATTCCAGCCTTTGCAAAAGCAAGATCACTTGCGCAGGGAAATGTAGTACGTATTCTCTCTGCTCCAGGGTTGGCAAGGAAACAAGCTAGGTGCTTCTTTTTCTACTAAAAGTATTAGCCATATGGCAGGTCTTTACAAACTGCAGTGTTACATAAATGCTCTGGAGCTGGGCAGATCTGGTTTGAGTCTCTGCTCTTGCATCTTCTAGCAGCGTGGCCTTGGGCAAAGCAAGGAATCTCTTTAAGCCTCATTTTCCACACCTGCAAAATGGCAAGAAAACAGATTCTCCCCTAGATCCTCCAGAAGGAGGGCAGCTCTGCTGACACCTGGATTTTAGCCCAGGGGGACTCATTTCATGCTTCTGACCTCCAGAACTGTAAGAAAATTACCTGTTGTTTGAAGTCACTACGTTTGTGGTAATTTGTTACAACAGCAATAGGAAACCAATACAGATTTTGGTAGAAAGACCCATCTCTCAGGTCTGTTGAGAGGTTGAACACAGAGTTGCCAGGAGGTGCAGAAGACATTAAATGACAGCTTTCACCATCACTTTGTTATGTTTTGCCATTATCTAAGTTATTACATACCGCTGGTGGAGGAGAAGAGAACGCACAATGGAAAAGGAGAAACATCTAGCGAGCAGCCACTCAGCATCCCGTGTCTGTCCGCACAGTCCAGCTGTCCTCAATCAGCCGCCGGCCCTGCTGCCTGCCTGCCTTCTCCTACCTCATGCTTGTCTAGGTTTCTTCACTTCACTCCCCTTTCTCCCCAAACCAAGCTCCCACCTGCCTCCTTTGTTCTTTTCTCCCACTCTGGTCTGCATTTTCCCATGCTAATGTCGATTTGCATTCCTCCCACAGCATAGTCAGACATCTCTTCTCCTTTTTAAAAGCTCTGTGTGGCAGAGTCGTCTTTGGGACAGTATGCATCTTACAGGACATATTTGGGTCACTGGGGCCAACTCCTTTGTTCAGCTGGACCAATAAAGCCCTCTTTCTTTGGTGACCTACCTGCCTTCTTCCTTCTTCTCCATAGCCCTACTTTCCTCCTCTCTTCTGGGGTGTACAGTCATTTTTGCTGTGAATCCGTGTTGCTACAATCACACCTTGAATTCCCCGAAAGAGCAAGTTGTCTTTGGCTGCTCTTTAAGCGCAACAAATGATCACAGATAGGCTGCTATCTGTAAATGGGTCCTAATTAGTACTGGGTGACCATGCGGTACTTTTGACCTCTCCAGATTCTTGCCCTTTACTCTATGTACCTCTTCTGAACTTCTACCTTTCATGGACTATTTATCCATGCCTCTCGTTTAGATGGTAACCCAACTGGTTAGGACCAATACCTGTGCATTCCAGTGAGGACCTTTATAATGTGGCTAATCCAGCTACATGAGTCAGGCTCCCCTCTGGGGGAGGTTGTACCTTAACTCCTTCAGGGCGCTCAGGCTCCACTCCGTCTAGTATGCAGCAATCTCAGGAAAGGATGAACGACGTTTCTAAGCCTGAAATGACATCCAAGTGGGAAGAAATGAATGGCATTTCTAGGCAGAAGCTACACACAGGGATCTTGTAACAATGGCCCGGTTTCCTCTATTCACTCAGCAAACACGGATGGAGTACACCATGTGCCCAGTTCTGGGCCAAAAAAAACTCATAAATTTCAATCCTTCGGTTCCCACCGCCACCCAGGTGAACAGGTAAAGGAAAATATTTAGAGATGTTTAAGATTGCTAGGAAGATTGTGAATACTTACTTACATTAGAGTGTAACAATGAAGTTACCATTTAGCAAGGTCTGAGTCAAACAGCAGGCTTGCCTCCCACAGATCCCCTACACACGGGACTTCAGCCAAACTGGCTACTTTGTTATCTCCGCCACTCCTCTCTTCTGGGGCTCTACAGCCTGACCTTTCCTTTACTTTTACCCGGAATGTCACCCCCACCTTCCTCCCACATCTACCCACCTCTGCTTGACCCATCAAAACCACACATACCCTGCAAGCCTTACCTCTTCCCTCCTCAGACCTCCCACAGTATTTAGGGGCTTATTAGATGCATTATAACAATTTGGGAACACAGCTTCCCTACTAAAGCCTGAAATTCTAGAACACAATAATCTCCCTTACCTATCTTTGCATACTTCAAAATGCAAGTTGCATCATATAATACATTTTGATTTAAAGCCTGAGTGCATGAAGGACATAATTAATTTAATTAACAAAACATTGAGAGATGTGGCTGGCTTAAAAGGTAATCCAAGTGCAAAGGCCAAAATAATTCACCCAAACACTTACCCTGTATTCCTTCCAGAGAATCCTCGGGGAGGGAGAGACCCACTTTTTAAAGGGCCATACACAGCACTAAACCTTATACATAATTTCTGGGAGCCAGCATGGGCCAGGGAGAAGCACTTGGGTGCTGGAGTCCTGCAGACCAAGGCCTCCAGCCCAGATCTTCCACTTACTGTGTGTATGACCCCAGGGAACTTAATTTACCAATTTAAGCTTTAGTTCCCCCATCTGCAAGATGGAGCCTCCTCACCCCTTTTCTTTTTCTACCTAATTGGGTTATGAGAATTACGTGTGTGTACGTAAAGTACCTAGTAGAAGGGCACTAGAAGGAACTAATGTTAGCCCCTCTTTCTCTCACCGGCCCCACTTATGTCACAGGGTATTTTTAATTTGCCAACTACATTTGAAGATAACAATACATTCTGAAAATAATGGTTTATAACAGCTGCCAGAGTGCATATGGGAACCAGGTGCCCACTCTGCCCATAGGTTTGTCCTCTGGGCTTCAGTTTGCCATAACCAAGGGCAGGAAGAGCGGTACCAGGGACCCTCATGTGCTTCACCACCACCTCAGGTCTGCCCTCGATGACTCTGGAGCCTCATCTCATCACTCAGAAGGATGCAGTCCGTATGTTCCATACCTTAAATCACTCCTGAAAGTTGATCAGACTCAGGCTGGCTTTACTTTTTTTTTTTTTTCTCTCCTTTGTAAAATTACCGTAATTACTGAACTTAGGAACGAAACTTCCTCTGTCAAGAAATAATCACATGACTTGGTTTGGGTGCTTTGGAACACGAGAAGGCAGTGCCCAATGGTGTGATTCCGTTCTGCTATGGAACTTGCAGCAGTCTTTATCCCCTGCTCCTATCGAGTTGTAATGTTCTCAACTGTGTCCTCAGCTTCTGGGAAATCCTGAAGATGGCCAAAGACGACTCCACCGTTCGTTGCTTCCAGGGCCTGCTGATTTTTGGAAATGTGATTATTGGTGTAAGTCATGAGTATTTTCCAGTAAATTCTGCTCTTCCTGTAATTATGATTTTAGATCAATCAAAAGTGAGAGTTTAAAGGAAAATAATGGTTAATGACTGGTTCTTTTCATCTTTCCTTCCTTTTAAGAGATATGTTAGTAAAACAGGCTAGCTAGAATTTAACTATATAAATAATCCTATATAACTATGTCATATATCAAAAGACCATGTGGGAAAAAAAGAGATATTTCCCTCCCAAGTTTAAAACACAAGAATCTAAAAGGAGCCATGCTAACCGTAGTCAGCGTCCAGGAACCCTCAATGCACATGCCTTGGTGTCTCTTTGCTATCCCCCCTTGGTCTGATTTCCATGGACTCTACTATTAAGGTTGTTGGGGACAGGTATTTACATCTTCCTGTGCTGGTCACACGGAGGCCGGTACTTGGACGTGAGAGTAGCTCAGAGGCCAGGCTGTGGGGGTGGAGTGTGGTGAGAGCACTTGGAAGTCAGGATCGCTGGCTCTGGGCCCAGCCCTGCTGCTGACTCTGCGTGACTCTGGACAAGTCATTGCCTTTCAGGGCCAAGATCCTTCATCTACAAAATCCAGGAGGCAGGAAAGATAGCCATCAAGGTGTCTTCCAGCTCTAATGTTCTGTGGTTCTCTGGCACTGATAAACGTGACCAGGGCCAGTTTAAATATTACAATCCAGGAATTTGGGCAGCGGGCAGTGGGAACGGGAGTGAGAGATTATCTTCATACAAGAAGTCATTGTTTGAGTGGTTCATGCCCCAAGGGTTTTATAGATGGTCTGAAATTGTCTGGGTCTCCCCTCAAAGAGATAAGATACAGTGAAACGTGGAAGGAGGCGTGAAACCAATTCACAGGATGGAAGGAGCTGTTTGATCTCCTGGCAACGAGGAGTTTGTCAGTTGCTTAAAGCCTATGCAGGGGACAGAGTTAGTCTCTCTTACCACTCCCCCACCCCCAACTCCATCCCTTCCCCAACGCTGCTGTCCTGGCTGCCAGCCTGATAGAACCCCCTCTGCCCCCAGATGTGCGGCATCGCCCTGACCGCAGAGTGCATCTTCTTTGTATCAGACCAACACAGCCTCTACCCACTGCTTGAAGCCACCAACAATGATGACATCTATGGGGCGGCCTGGATTGGCATGTTTGTGGGCATCAGCCTCTTCTGCCTGTCTGTCCTCGGCACTGTAGGCATCATGAAGTCCAACAGGAAACTTCTTCTGGCGGTAAGACCTTAAAACTCTCCACATTTCTCTCCTGGACCAGTTTTGGTGGATTGTTTCTTCTTGAGCACTGGGCTCAGGGTTTTCAGTGGGGTAGATGGGAATAGACAGGGCCAGGTGAGGGGTGAGTAGAGGGGAAGACCCTCCCTGCCTTGAAGATGGTCCATATGGGCGCTAGGATGCTCCCCTCTATTGGAAGTCCAGAAGAGTCCAGTACAGAGAAGCCAAAAGGGGGACACCTGGGGGTCACCTGTTGGGTATTTTGCAGATCTTTGCTTCTCTGACTGGTGTCTGCCTGGGCCCAGCAGTTACAGCCAGGAGCTACACAGGCCAAAGGAGAGACATAGTGAGAACTTGATCATTAGATATTTTTCTCTTGAGAATAAGTAGTTTCAAATATCATTTTAATAGTAATCAAGCATTGATATTTTAGGATATAAATCACAAAATATACATGAATTTTTAAGAGAAAGCATGAGACTTTTTAGACATTTTTGAGCTCATGGCTGCTGATTTTGTGGGATGGCCTACACTTCTCATTTCATGCATTCACTCTGCTTTTCAGGGACTCTAGAAATCCTTGATGGGCACCATGTGGAGAACAGCTTCAGTTCCCACATGCCTGTAGAGGCTCTAACTCTGTGCACCCATAGCGGGGAGTCTTCTACAACAACGTGCAGACAGCAGGTTGTGCCCTGCCTTTACAGATGGGAATAAATTTGCAGCCAGCCGGGCTAAGAACCCACTGTTCTGAACTTCTAAACTTCTTTAATCAGGTCTAAACTTCTACTCCCTTCCCCCATGCTCAGGACAGCCGTTTCTCACCCTGTGATGGGGCCCCACCCCCACTCCCTACCCTGAAATAACTCTCCTAGCCAAAGGCTGCAGGACCTGAGTTCCGCCTTCATAGAACGAGTCCAGCAAGCTAAGGTGTTTGTTGGTTTGCTTTTCCTGTGAACTAACATCATCCTGGTACCCAGGGAATGTAGAATATTTACATTCTCTGAGTCTTTAGTGTGAGTTGGTTCCAGGGCAAAAGCATCCACTTTCTTAGGGTGGGGAAAGGAATGCAGGGAAAGGTAAAGAAGGAGCAGGTGTCCTTAGAGACGAGCTTCAGCTGCATCCCAGTCTCACTCTGGGCCAATCATGTGCATCTGGCACAGCCAGGAACATCCTTCACCATGCCAGGCAAGGAGATGCAGCAGCACACCCTCCACGCGGCTGGAGGAGAAAACACCTGCACCCGTGCCTCCTATCTGGAGTGTCTCTAAGGAGGTTCTGAGCCTCTTTAAATGGTGCCAGCAAAGCTCTCAACAAAGAGCAAGGCGGCGGCTAATACAGCCAGGGACCATGTTATGGGGCCTCTGAAGGGGCTCCTGCTGCTGACTGGGAATTAACAGCAGCCAAAGCCTTTTTCTGGACGGAATGGTTACGGCCGCAGAGGGTGGGGCTCTGAGAACCGCCCCCGCCCGGGGAGGGAGACCCGTTTCCCCTGCGCTCCTCTGCTAACAGGGCCACAGCATCCCTTCTCCAGAAGAACCCGAGGACCATGAGCGTATGTGCGAGGCTGAGGACAGCAAAGACAGAACTCTTGCAGATAGTCCCCGTCCCAGATCCAGAGGTCATTTGTCCTTCAGATATTTTCCAGCCATAAATAGGGGCAGTGTGTTGTGGCGGCATCACGTGCGCAAGCGCACCCCCGGCCCAGCCACGAAACACACGACGCACTGTTTCACTCAGCGTACCTGATGCACCTGGAGTGGGAGGGAGTGAGGGAAGATGCTGGTGAAAAGCTGTGTACCTGGAGGCTGCCTGGTCCTCTCTGATGAGACTGGGCATTGTCAGGAGGGAAGACGGATATCAGATACAGCCCTATTCATCTTTTTCTGACCTCGGTAATCCTAAATGTTCAGTAAACCATACAAAAGTGTCTCCCAATGAGGGGGAGTTATGAGGCTCTATATAGTGTCTGATACACCATGACTCTCTTGCCAGCCATTGAAAACACACACACACACACACACACACACACACACACACACACACACCCCAGTTCATTCTCTTGTATGTTTTTCCCAGTTAAAATGGAAATGCAGGGTACTGAACTGAGAAAGCTCTGTAATCAATCGTCACTTGTTCTCTGGAGAAAGGAGAGAATTGAGCTGATGAGCACCTAGCACCAAGTCTGGCTCCAACCAGCTGATGGATGAGGGTTTGTTGAATAATTATGTAAATGATCAGATAATTATATTCAGGTGAATGTGCTGCAGAAAACATAACAATGATTTGTTAAAAAAAAAAAAATCTCTCTTTGGAGGTAGATGTAATTTTTGTATTCCATTTGTTTCCCTTTCAGTATTTCATTCTGATGTTTATTGTATATGGCTTTGAAGTGGCATCTTGTATCACAGCAGCAACGCAACGAGACTTTGTGAGTACAGCCTCAAAACGCAGCACAGAAACGACCGTATAAATTATCATTACCATCATAACAATATAATAACTGACACATGTTACGTCCTTGCCCTGTACCAGGCATTGTCACAGGCACATTAATAATAAACATGTCATTTTACTCCTCATAATAACCCTGTGAAATAGGTGTTAACCCTATTGTCACTTTATAGATAAAAATAAAATGAGACTTAAAAAGTAAAGTAACTTGTTCGAGGTCACGCAGCTGGTAAGTGAAAGGGCAGAATCCTGAGTCCAGGCCATGTGGCGCCCAGGGCCCAGGCTTGCACCGCCATGCTCTTCACTACTCTGCCGCAGCCACTGGCCCTCCATCAGTAATCCTGCTAAGGCAGCATCCCAATCCTGCATCCTGCTTTGTCTCCTTTTTCCATCCTCTGGCCTAGGCCCCCCTAGAATGCTTGTCTACCCTTGTCTCACCAGGAATTCTTTGGAGATGGGGGTCTTCTCCCTACAAGGGGGACTGCAGCCACCCGGAGCACCCCACCCCCACCCCTCCTCGGTGCCTCCGAGCTCAGTTTTACTCCAGCAGACAGTGTTCAGTGCCCCCAGCAACATGCCGAGCAAATCGCTTCGCCTCCTTGAGGATTAGTGTGCTAACTCTTCCCCCGCGTTGCCTCCTCCCACCGCAGTTCACACCCAACCTCTTCCTGAAGCAGATGTTGGAGAGGTACCAAAACAGCAGTCCTCCAAACAACGATGACCAGTGGAAAAACAATGGAGTCACCAAGACCTGGGACAGGCTTATGCTCCAGGTAACGCCTGCAGGTGTGGGGAGGGGCCGTTCTGCACCTAGACCAGTATCCAGGGGTGTGTGGGTGATTAGGAGTGAAGTCAAAGTGTAGGGACCACAGCCTCCAAAGGGGCTTCCTTCACAAAGAGACTTGACACACGCAAGTTCGTCTGTTCCTCGCATTTACTGGCAAGGACTAGGGGGTGTACACATGACTCAGTGGGACCCCTAGATCTATACTGTATTTTAAGCTGTGATGTTGATTAACTTCCACTTGTAGAGAAATGACATTGGTAAGACATTTAGATTAATCACACACTCTGCTCTTAGAACTCAGGCATCACGTACATTTAAAAAATGTTGCCTCCACCCCAGAATGAACTCAAGTGGCAATTATTGTCTATTTTGCTTGTTTAGTGCCTTTTCACACCTGTAGGCTAGTCCTGTCAGGGACCGTGGACTGTGGTTTGATTTGATCACCTGTTTTTCTCTAATTGGTGGTCCTAACCTTATATTCAAATTTACCTCAAATGCTATCAAAAGTACACGTCTGTCAGAATACCCACTGTCACCTCTACACTGCCGAAAGCATGTAAATAAGTTCTTGTCCCTGCATGAGACCTCATCTGACACAACTCTCACGCTGCCCCCGCAACCCCCACTGTGGCTCAGTCCATCACAGCAAATCCCCCTATAACCCCCGCCCCTTCTTTGAACTCTCTTCACCCTCTATCTCCTAAAATTTCCTTCATTTGGTCTAATATTCCTGTTCTATAGTTTTTTAGCCCATGAAGACCTCCAATGTATTGGCCACTTTTTCACTTCCTATCGCACTTCTAAGTCAAGTATTTTTTCCCCTCTGTTAGCAAAGAACTAAGCTTTTCAAATGAAAACGTGAATGGTCACACATTTGAAATGTCCACTTACCAACTTTTTAAAGCCCAGTCTGAAACATGTCTGGTTCAAACTTCACCACTTCCCCCCAGGATGCTCAGGTCAAATTACAGAATGATTGTTTTCTTTAGTGAGATACTTTCCATAATCCAGTAGCAAAACAGGCCATGCTTTTAAGATAGTTGTTGTATCACCAAGTTTGTTGAATATATTTATCCTGCAAGTTGAGAAATGCCGTAGTTTTCCTTTCTTCGCTTGAAATATTTTAGGAGAATTTATATACTGGAAGGAAATTGATATGAATTGTGTATTATCCTCGTTCCTCAATTCTATCCAGAGTGATATAAGCTGTATGTTAAGTGATCTTCCTTTCCTGTGTAGAGACATAACCGTGTGCCACACGTTTAGTTCTTTTTTCCAGTTTATTTCCCCCATTCTAAAAATAATACATAATTGCTCAGAAAATGTTAAAAATGTAGAAAAGTAAAACAAGAATAATTACTCATAATTTCTTCACCACAAAAATTTTAATTTTCTTATTGTCAATTTGCTTACATGTAATACGAGAATAATTATAACTCTCTTGCATTATTGCATCAAGATATTAGTACTAATAATGATGGACAGTTTTGAGGGTTTACTATGGGCCAGGCGTTGTGCTAAACATGTTAAATGTATTAACTAAGTTATTCCTCACGCAGCTCTATGAGGTAGGTACTATATATGTCCCAATTTAGTTAAGGAAAATGAGGCTTAGAAAGTTTAACTTGTCAAAGCCTACAGAGCTCATTAATGGCCAGTAAGGTAATCAATGTATTTTGCAAACTCTACAATGTGATACTTTAAAACTACCTTCAGCTCTGGTTAGGGGATTTTTAGTAAATGTAAGATATGGCATACTTTGCATATCTTCTTTCTCCATAAAATCTCAGTTGCTACATTGGTGGCTCTAGCAAGGATCATGGAAGAGAATTTTGTCTCTCCCATGTGCTGACAGGACAATTGCTGTGGTGTAAATGGTCCATCGGACTGGCAGAAGTACACCTCTGCCTTCCGGGCTGAGAATAAGGATGCAGATTACCCCTGGCCTCGTCAGTGCTGTGTTATGAACAACCTCAAAGAACCTCTCAACCTGGAGGCCTGCAAACTAGGAGTACCTGGATACTATCACAATCAGGTAAGGCCTCGCTCCTCCAAAGATCTCCAGGAGGGTTTTCTGCTCTTCGTGAAGAAAATACTGGTTAATTGTAGGTAATAGTCTCTCACTAAGGAATTCTGCATCCTTTTTCCCAAACCATTTGTTGGTAAAACCTTCTCTGTTAGTAAAATGTAAATGCTAATCTAGGGCTGATCTGGGACGTTTTACATTTTAATAAAATGAGCAGAACGTGAGAATTGCAACAGCAAAGTCCGATGTTGTTTAAATGAAAACTATTTGTACAATGTATAGAATTGTTATTTTGAAAAATACTTACATCAACCAAAGATTTGCCCTTTCTTTGCAAAATGTAAATTGAAAGGGATGATACACAAAAGGAACGTTTTGCCAGTTCCAAAGCGGTGGCAACTGCTGAGGGTAGATGCAGCAATGATACGTCCACCTTCCTTATTCAGTGGTGATGTAGGATAGTCTTAATAAAATATTAGATTGGTGATTTGGGTAGAAGCTAATTCACATACAAGCAGTTTTTGAAAAAGTGTTTCTGGCCTGATGAGGCTATGATGATTGTGAAAACTAGTATTTATTGAGTACTTATCAAATCCAAGTGCCATAGAGATATTAATTCATTTAAGGCTCAGTGGGTAGCGCCACTTTGATCCCTATGTTACAGAAGAGGAACTCAGATACAGAGATGCTAATGAGTGCCTTGCCCAGGGTCATGCAGCTGGAAAGTGGAAGAGTCAGAATGCAAATGCTGGCAGCCTGGCTCCAGAGCCCAGACACAGGCCAAAAAAGAACTTGGTAACAGTCCCCAAAAGCCCTGAAGAGAATCCTCAAGCACTTGGAGTCAGCCTCTGAAACGCTTACACTGCTGTTCGAATTCCTTTGAGGAAAGCTAGTTGTGTCCCAGTACTTTAAGTAACTAAGAAATGCCAGGCTCTTTAGTCCTGGGGGAAATAATACAAAGTGCATGTTCAGAATGAAGGACACAGCACTGCTGGTCATGGTGCCACCCCTGGAAGCGTGCCTGGACTAGGATTGGTTGCATTAATTTGGAAAAGGACATGGGAGGGACATAGATTATTTTGCAGAGTTGTTCAAAGCAACCCTCATTTAGCCTTTTAGCAGCGTTGTTTTGGTATCATTTTAATTAGTTATCTTCAGCCTGCTAAAAAAATTAAATGTATTGCCTATAATCACGATATGCAATATAATGATCACTCTGAGGAATACTAAAATGCTTTTAGTATTTCAGCCTTGGAACTAGCCCATGCAGACCTGTCTTGATTGGACTGTAATTTTATACAAATTGTATCATGTCTTTGAAAGAGACCAAAGAGAGTGTTTGCCATCAGATAATTGGTTTATTTCACAGCCACACTATTTTCCCGCAAGCATAGAACATTCTAGTAATGAGGGACCTCTCCGCTCCTTTTGACACCTTTGTCACACCCTCCCTAACCGTCCTTGGCCTCACTAACCCCTCTACCCACTAGCTACACCACAATTACAAATTCATGTCACTCAACCGTAGTCCCACACCAAATTCCTGCATCCTGAAATTCCTCCCTGTCTCTGACCCCCTGTGCTCCTACCTTCTCAATCTCACTCATCCTTCACCCCGACATAATCTCTGATCTCCTCATCATTCCCACTTCTCTCTACCCTGGTCTCCCAGGTTCCCTCACGCCCCCATTCTCTGCGAGTTACAGGTCCTGCTAATTCTCCTATAGCAATCCTGTTCAACAAAGCAAAGTGTGCCACCGCAGTACCTCATATGCTTTACTTCTATTATTGCAGTTGATACCTTGAAATATAATTATTTGTTTGCAAGCCTATTTTCTCTATGAGTCTCCTTGAGGGCCATGCATCATTCAATTCTGTATCTTCAGTACTTAGCATGATGCCTGGCACGAAGCAGGCATCAATCAATGTTTGGTGGGTCAGCAAATGAAGAGGTAAATGACTTTTTCACATCCACATGGTAGCTTTTCGAGATCTGCAATGCACAAAAGAAGGCTAACAAAGTTAGGGAAGTTGTCATAAGTGTAGTAACAATAGAAACCCACCAGAATGTCACATAGCACGTCAGATGCAAACATATACATTCTTCCATCATGGTTCATCTGCCCACAAAATGCTATGTGCAAATTCTGATCACTACCCCTCAAGAACATTATGAGACTAAGGAAATGAAGGTAAGCCCCACTACAATGAGAAAACAGCATCATGAAAGGCACTAAATGAGAAGAGGTGAAGAACTGGGGCTTTTGTCTGAGCTTCATGAGGGCAAGACCCATTTCTGCCTTGTCACAGCTGAATGCCCAGCCCAGTGCCTGGCACCTGGCGTAAGTGGGCTTTTATACATATTTTTGGACAAATGACCACCTCCCAGGATTGTCAGGGGGATCAAGTGAGTGACGGATATAGGAGTGTTTGGGAACCATCAAGGGTGTCACAAATAACATCGTTGTAATGCTTACTTCCTATCACATTCCATTCACCCTAAACAGGTGCCTATTTTGTGCCAGGCACTTGTTCTAGGTTCTAGAGATTCGACGGTGAGCAAGATAAAATCCCTGCCCTTGTAGTGCTTGCACGGTAGCATGGGAGACAGACCACAAACAAGTTACCAAACCAATACACAATAAATTCCAGGAAGCGATAAATGCCATGAGCAGAAATAAAGTAGGATAAAGATATAGAAAATGATGGGGGGGGTATTTTTCTCTATAGTTGTCATAAAAGGCTTTATTAAGATGACATTTGCACAGAGTTTGAATTAAGTGAAGAAAGTAGGCCCTCTCTTAAGGAAGATTGAAAAAGAGAGTTCCGAACAAAGGAAGCAGCAAGTGCAAAGGCCCTGAGGTGGGGGCTCTTAGCTTTTTTGGAGGAACATCCAGGCAATCTGTGAGGCAAGGCTGGAACAAGTGAAGGAAGAGTAAGAGGCAAGCGTGAATCTAGATTTTGTAGGGCCTGAAGCTCATCAGATTTGTGGGGAGGGGTTCTCCTTAGGAAAAACAATTTAAAATATGCATACAAAACTAGGTACAGGGCTTTGAAGTGGTCTTGCAGGTAAGCAGCCCTAAGCCCAGGCTCATTAGCTTTGCAGTGAAACAGCCTCTGCTAGTGTCAGCTGGGGTGGAAGAGAGAAGCAGGGCAGTATCATACAGCACCTGGTAGCCATCGTGAAGACAGAATTTCATTTTAAGGGTGGTGGGAAGCCTTCAGAGGGTCTTCAGCCGGAAGGTGAAGTGACCTGACATGCTTTACAAGGTTCCCTCTGGCACTGTACGAAGACTAGCAGGGCACCAAGGGTGGACTCGGGCCTCAGGGAAACCAGTCAGGAGAGGATTGCAGGAATCCACCTGAAGTGAAGCCATGGTGGACCAAGATGGTAGCAGAAAGTAATGTGTTTGGATTTGAGATATGTTTTAAACCCAGAAGGGTTTGCTTAAGAGAAAAACAGTTAAGGATAATTCCAAGATTTTTCATTTGAGCATCTAGGTGAGTGGAGGTGTCAGGGAGATGGAGAAGAGTAAATGGGGGAGAAATCAAGGCATACGTAGCAAAGGCAGGGCATACGAGTGGATGAACAGGGACTGGGGCAGGGTTAGAAAGGACAGAACTGTCTACGGCCATACCACCCTGAACGCGCCAGATCTCGTCTGATATCGGAAGCTAAGTAGGGTCGGGCCTGGTTAGTGCTTGGATGGGAGAAAGGACAGAACTTCAAGCAGCCAGCTGTAGACCCTGGGCAGGTCCTATACTTCAAGGTCAGCCTTTCTAAGACATTTCTCTCTGGATCTCAGTGGTTCATAGAACCTGCCTGGTCATTGCATTTCCTAGGCATTCCTGTGATTCCAAGGGCTTTAGTAGAGGTCGCTCAGATGGCAGGTCTAGTCCTGTGGGTGTGTTATCACTCCAGAACTTTGCATAGAGACTGGAAAAGAATGTGCTACACATAAAACTTACCAGGTTATGGCATGCATGAATGAATGCCTTGATGAATAAAAAATGAATCTCTCTTTTGCATACACACCATGGCTCTTCTAGAATCTTATAAAGATGTGTTGAAATGTGATGTCAAATAAGAATTTAGAAAGCATGGTGTAGGAGTTCCTTTAATGATTAAAAAATAAAACCTCGAATTTTCATTAACTGGAAGCACCTTTATTGAAAAACAAATCAAATAGTGACCCTGCCCTCAAACAAATCACCAATAAAATCTTTGGGGAGAGGAAAAAACCCTCAAATTTTATTAAGAATACATTTCTACATATTCAATATGAGAAAAATATTATGCTAAAATAGCAATACCTCAGTTAGTTAGATTGAATGAAAAAAAACAAGTAAATATGATATAGAATAGCTGTTCATCAGGATCATTCCTATTTCTGTGCAGAGCACAGTTAACACCTGGCTGTCCACAGGGATGTAGAAATAGCCTGGTCATGTTAAACTGGACTTTGGAGAGGCATTGATGCAAATCAGCTTCCCACCCATCTCTTACATCTTTTATTCTGGTCCCTTTCATGCGGATTTGGAATCGCCCACTCTTCCAGGGCTGCTATGACCTGATCTCTGGACCAATGAACCGACACGCCTGGGGGGTTGCATGGTTTGGATTTGCCATTCTCTGTTGGACGGTGAGTGTTTCCCATCGCATGTTTTATTTCTGAGAGAATAGTGATAAGAAGAGAACTTGAGATTGCCCCTGGTTAACCCAAGCACACTAGACTGTCTAGAAACAAAACCTCAGACTTGAGGGCTAGTCGGCAAGCTGCTGGCACCAGGGCAAGGACAGTGGATTCCCTCAGGAGGTAGGGCGTGAACTTCCCCTACCAACCAGATCCTTCTCTGGCTGACTGAGATGCACTTGTGTCTTCCTCCATTGCTCCAGACCTCATAAACTCATTACAAGTAGATATCGAAGACTGTCATCTCTCTAGATGCCTCCTGCCCAACTCTAACCTGCCTCCCTCCATCCAAAGAGCTGCTTTCACCAGTCTCACCTTGTCCTTCTGCCCACGTTATCTGATGCATGTGCAGCAAGGAGGGCAGAATGGTGGGTCTCAGCCCTAAATGCACATTAAAACCTCATGGGGGAGCTTGGGGGAGAAAAGCATACCTGAACCCCAACCTCTGAGATTCAGATTTCAATTGATCTAGGGGCAGGACCCAGATCTTTTTTTTTTTTCAAGATGATTCTAATTTGCTGTCAGGATTAAGAGCCATTGCATTCAGGAAACAGCCCCAAACTTTTGGTTTCAGAACCCATTTACACTCTCTCAAAAATTATTGAGGATTCCAAAAAGCTTTTGTCTATGGGGGGCTGTATCTATTGATATCTACCCTGTTGGAAATTAACACAGAATTGTTTTAAAATATGTGTTAACTCATTTAAAATAACAATAACAAACTATTTACATGTTACTATTAAGAATATATTTCTGTGGGGAAAAAAAGTGACTATTTTCCCAAACAAAAAGATAGAAAAGTGGCTTTTTTTTTTCTTTTTTACATTTTTGAAAGTTTCTTCAATGTCTGGCTTTAATAGAAGACAGCTGGCTCTTCACATTTCATCTTTATATAATCTGTTATAATATGTTGCTTAGGTCGAAGGATTTGAAGGAAATCCATCCTACACACTGATATGCAGTTGAAAAAGAACAGAAGTGTTTTGGCAGCCTTATCTGAAAATAATTGTGAATACTCTTCTTTGGTACTACACAAAACTTGACAAGTAGTAGTTTTTTAAAGGTTAGTTGCAATATGAAATCTGAAACTTTGTCAAAGAACTTTTAGGACTCTGTTACATTAAAATACATTACATTGGTTCGTCTTGCAGTTTGCATAAATCTTTTACCCATTCATGATTCTATAACATCATTCATTAGTCACTTGGGATAATATTGGCTTACTGTGTGACAGGATGGACTCAAGAGTCACCTTTGCCCCTGGGATGATGCTTAAGGCAAGATTATTATTAAAAATGCAGTGTCACCTAAGCCTGAATGAATCTAACATCATTTTTGCCCCAGTACAAGATGTTTCTAAAACAATTCCTTATTTATTTTTCTTTTTTCTTTTTTCTTTGTATTCTAGTTTTGGGTTCTCCTGGGTACCATGTTCTACTGGAGCAGAATTGAATATTAAGAGTAAAGTGTAACCACCATACCACTCCCCCCAGTGACTCTGGATTTGGTGCTGGAACCGGTGTCTCCTAATTTTCCACTTTTGTGCTCCCCGGGAACGTATGCGTTCTTCCTCAAATTGCCAAGTCACTTGGTATGGAGTTTCTTTAAGCTGTCAAGACTCATGAAATTCTCACTACTAGTGATTTCACCCTGATCTTGGATTCTGCAACATTATTACAGACTGTAGGAAAAGGAGAGTTTAGAATAGTAGATGATAACTATTCCCATCTCTGTTTATTTTTAATCTGGGGGCACAAAGACATTCACAGGAACCTGTCTTATCATAGCAAGCCAAGTTTGTATTTGCACAGCACATTTGCCTGTACTTCTCACTGCTTTCTAAAAGAAACTTTCAAAGGCTTTCATTCGTCTCAGTATTGTCCAGGTGAGAGAACTAAGGAAACGATTGCTGAAATATGTTGGGCTGGCCAAAAAGTTCATTCAGGTTTTTCTGTAAGATGTTATGGAAAAACCTGAACAAACTTTTTGGCCAACCCAGTACCTTTTGCCTTTTTTCTATGGTGACTCCCATCTACAGAGACTCAAGTGATTCTCTTAGTGTCACGTTGGGCTCCTTTTATTCTCCAGGACAATGCCTGATCTTGAGCTAACAATGGTTGAAATGTCCTCTTGACATTGCAGAGTGACAGGTGTTAATAACATCAATTCTCCCACTAATTAAAAGTATGTGGATTCTTGAGGACAAAGGAGGGAACTGTTATATATTTACCAATTTCAACCTAAAGCCCTTTTCAAACGGGAAGAAGCAAGCCAGCTGGTAGGTGATTTATGGTGGTTTTGTTTTCTCTTCTGATCTGTGTTTCCTTTTGTGATCCTCAAGGAAGTTCTTATAACAACATTTGTTTGTCTAGTCATAAATAAAGAGGACTTTTAAATATGTTCACTTTCTTTTCTTTTTACCAGTGTCATAATTGGTTACATAAGAGGCTAGCAAAATGGGTGTTCCAGCAGAAGAGCTTAGTAGGCTCACAGGAATTAAAGTTTAGGAGATGGAAAATGCAGTAAGTGTGGCCCCCTGCTGAATCCCGGGTAACCCTGCTGTACAGTTAAATGGCTGGAACTCCCAAGTTTACTTTAACTTTTTGCTCCTGCTACACTTTGTCTAGAAGTGGGGATGGAGCTGCCACTCCTCCAGTCCCTTCCATCTGCATCTCTGACTCCAACTGCTCAATTGTGTCCCCTATGAAGAAAATGTACCTGTCACTTCAGGCCCTACTCCCAGCCTACTCAGTCACATGGAGTGGCCCAGTTCCAGGCCTCCACCCAGGTTCCTGAGCATCAGGCTGAGCCCCGGGGCAGGAAGGAACAAGGAAGAGGGGAGGTGCCTCGGCCTGCAGTAAAGCTGGAGGCAGCAGCCGGACCCCTGATTCCCAGCACAGGGAGCCAAAGGCTCATTTCTATCACATGACCAGCTTGCCTCTCCCCTGCCTCACTTCCCTCTCCAGGACAGGGCTTCAGGTGCCAGGATAAATGATACCTGCACTTGGCCGAAAAGTCTGTGGTCTTTTTGAAGCGAGGAGGAGAGGAAAGAGCTTACTCTGGGCAAAGGTTTGAAGCACCTCTCTCCCATCTCCCTGTTCCTCCTCTCTCACGTGTTCCGGTGCCTTTTCCTTCCACTGCTAACTGGATTTTCCAGTGCCCTCACGCCTGAGCAAATCCTGTCCCAGACCCACTCTTTCCTTCCCCTCCAAGGCTTCAGAGCTTCAAAATTCGCTCTCCCTACAAAATTCCATTCTTCTGTGACTTGATCTCAGCTAGGTTACAGGAAAGCCTTTTTGCAAACTAATTCATACTAAGGGGTGACTGACAGCTCGTCCCCACTCTCTTAATCTTCTCTGCAGATTTTTCCTTAATAACTGAAATTGATCTCGGTGGAATCCAACGCAGCAGTGGGAGCAGGAAAAATCTATCGTGGAGGAAGACGGCCCACCTGCCTCTCTACCAAGAAGTAACTAGGAAGAGAAT